>NC_041383.1:246433583-246557200 GCF_002162155.2 Triticum dicoccoides | reverse complement strand
CTCTTTGATTTAGGCCATTTGGAGGATTTCAAACATCCGGATCGGTCGCGATTGATTTATGGGCCGTGTTGAAAACCTAAAAGTGTCCAGGCCGTCCGGTCCGAACATTTGTGAGCGATTTGATGAGCCGTGTTGGAAATTCCTTTATGACCCCAAACAAAGGATAAACAACCGATATGCAAGTAACTGGATCAAGGCTCCTAGCATATAAGGCCATCTACAACACGGGGTGATAGGAACGGGATGCTAGGTTAAGATTTCTACTGATCAGCAATAACACCATCAAATCAAATATTTAGGCATGATAACAGTGCAAACTAAGTCAGTGTCGCAGAAGTTAAAGCGTTTAATAAAATGGCCCCCATCCTTTTTTAATCATCCAAGAGAGTACAGAGACTCACAAAGTACAGGATAAGGCTACAACCAACGACCCATCTAAACAGTGAAATGCATAAAACCACTACAATTGTGTCGTCATTCGCAAAAAACATCACTCTTGGTTCTCGTTGCAAAATGCACCAAACGCAACGCTAAAAATTAACAAAATGTACCGAACCTCATATGCGTCCTTGAGCAGCTCCTTGCGCTTGGCCGACACGCGCTTCGGCGTGGGGACATGCGCGAGCCCACCCGGCTAGGATACGACCAGGGGAGCCGCAGACGGGGCAGAGGGGCCGCTCGATCCCGCCACCGTGGCGAGATCGCGACCATGGCAGCATCAATTTCGAGAGGTGGGTTGCTTTTTCTTTTACAGGGATGAGAGGTGGGTTGTGACAAGCCGTTAACGACAGTCATGCTATACTTTAGCGTTTTGCCATGTCAATTTCGAGGGCAAGCGGTGTTCAGTCCGTTTTGTCAATGTTGAGCGTTGCCTTGTGTTTGATGCATTTTACAATGAAAATCAGCAATATTTTCTTGGCTAATAATAATACAACTGTGATGGTTTTATGCATTTCACTCCATCTAACAAAACGACCTAGAGTTGCCGCGGCTAAGAAACAAGAGAAGTACTGACTTAACACACCAAAGAGAAATAGCGCCGATCTTGCAGTTTAATAGCGCCTTAATTAGGCCTTTCCCAGTGTTCCACCGTGGACAGGTGCTAAGCATGCCACATAAGCAAAAAAGTGACATGGCACAACATTTAAGAAGGGGAGAGAGTATTTTGGTGACCCCAGAAAGAACCAATGCCAAGCGCGAGAACCTAGGCAGACCATTTAAATGAAACAATTTGGCCAATGCATGAAAGATTTCAGGTGCTAACTCATTAAATAAAGTATGCTTAGCAACAATATGTTAAGCACTCATGCATTGGGGACTTGAGTTGCTAAAGTATTTAATGCACTTAGCACCTCATCTAAGCACCTTTGCATTGGGAGAGGTAGCAGCTAGTGTTGAGGGAAAGGGCCCTAATTAAAAAATCATTTATTTATTCTTTCTCAAGCGTCTCCGTAAAGCGCTCTGCATTGTAGAGGCTCTAACTAGTAGTGACCAAACATGCCTAGATTAGATGAGAGATGTTGCAGTTTGTAGTTTCTCGACAAACCAAGAATTGCATGCCACATTGCTCATGATGTGTACGTACTACTAGAAATTATGTTAATTCAGAGCGCAGAGACACAGCAAGTTGATTCAACCAGCATCTATATTCATTTTTGATCCAAAGCCACCACGGCACCAGAGTATATATCCGGGCACAAAGGAGCCCAAACTTCATAAAAAGAAAAGGAAACTGGGAATGATTAGTGACGCACTGATTGTTCGTCATCATCCTAGGTAGTATGGCAATTATAATACAGAAGAAGACAAATGAAAAATCAGACGAGGACTCAAAAAAGTCCTCGATCGGCCTCGGATGGTAACAGCTTATTGGCCAGCGACGACGTTTCGACGTCACGGGAGCTTGGCAGCCTGGACCTTGCCGTTGGAGCGCATCTCGACGTCTGCGCCGCCGACGTGCACGTCCTCGTCGCGGATGAAGCGGCCCCAGTACCAGTGCGCCTTCCACACGAGCACCATCTCCTCGATGGGCACGTTCTTGGTCTCCGGCAGGAAGTAGGCGACGAAGAGGGTCATGACGACCACCCACGCGCCGAAGAAGAAGAAGAGCATGAACTTGAAGCGGCAGAGCATGGGGAGGAACGCCTGCGCGATGATGAAGGTGCACAGCATGTTCATCGACACCGTGATGCTCTGCCCCGCCGACCTGATCTCCAGCGGGAAGATCTCGCTGGGGACGAGCCACCCCAGCGGGCCCCAGGACCACGCGAACCCGGCCACATACGCGCAGATGAAGAACACCACGAACGCCGCGTACCCCTTGGGGATGTCGGCCACGCCGGTGAACCCGAACTTGGCGCCAATCAGGCTGCCCACCACGATCTGGCAGGCCAGCATCTGGGTGCCGCCCTGCAGGAAGAGCTTGCGCCGGCCCAGCCGGTCCACGGTCACGATGGACACGAAGGTGGCGAAGACGTTGACGAGGCCGGTGATGACGGCGGACATGAGGGACGCGTCGTCGGCGAACCCCAGCGTCTTGAAGAGCACGGGCGCGTAGAACATGATGACGTTGATGCCGGTGAGCTGCTGGAAGAAGGGGATCGCGATGGCGAAGGTGAGCTGCGGCCGGTAGCGGCGCTGGAGGATGTTGCGCCACGGGTGGCTCACGAGCTTGGACTCCTCGCTGGCGGCCACCAGGTCGCTGTACTCCTCCTCCACGTCGTCCGTGCCGCGCACGCGCCGGAGCATCTTCTTGGCGTCCTCGGTGTAGCCGCGGTCGATGAGGGAGTTGGGGGTGTCGGGGAGGAAGAGCGCGCCGATGGCGATGATTCCGGCCGGCACCGCGGCCAGCGCGAGGCTCACGCGCCAGCCCCACCCGCCCTTGATCTTGGCCGTCCCGTAGTTGATCAGGTTCGCGCACAGGATGCCGATCGTGACCATCAGCTGGAACCCGATGTTGAGCATCCCCCGCAGCCTCGCCGGCGCCATCTCCGACAGGTACACCGGCACCGACTGTCCAATGCAAGCAAGCAGTAAAAAACATCATCAGCCAAACTGTAAAAGAAGTCACTCCAAAGCAAGGTCTGAAATTTTTGCAGTTTTCCTCCAGCTATAGAAGAGTCAATAACAACAAAAGAAAAATGGAGAGTCAAACAAACGTCAGAAACAAAGTCAAAGCAACAGTGGCGACCCAGGTCATCAATTCGTCGTATCCATGAATCAACGGCAGAAGTGTCACAAACCTGGTTGGCGAAGCCGACCCCAATGCCGAGCAGGACGCGCCCGAGGATGAGCATGAGGACGTTCTTGGCTGCGCCGTTGAGCGCGGCCCCGACGAGGAAGGTGACCCCGCCGGCGAACATGGACCACTTGCGGCCGGCGACGCGGGTGACGGTGGCGGCGAAGAAGGAAGCGACGAGCGCGGCGAGGTAGAGCGAGGAGGTGAACATGGTGAGCAGCTGGCTGTCGAACTTGCAGTACTGGTTGCTCTGGTTCCACTCCGCCTCCTGCTCCTTGTGGTACACGCCGGGGAAGAACTTCATCAGGAAGGGGTTCATGGACGTCACGCCACCTGGTGGACGAACGCCATTGCAAAAGTTAATTAGTTTCCTTTGTTGATGATTTCGCTTTAAAGTTTCTGCATGCACATCTCTAGAGAAAGAAACACTGTACTAGGAGTATGTGAGTTTGTTTATTGGGAAGAATGCCAGGTGAGAAATACATGAAAAGATTCATGGCGGCTTCACAGGAACCCGGTGTGTAGTGGGATAAAGAAATGAAATGGAATATCACAGATTTGTTTCCATGTGTATGAACGACGCCGAAAATTATGCATGTTGGTAGGTGGACGGTGGAACAACGCAGCATGTCAGATGGGAACAAAGCTTTCTATGAAACCATGGATGCGAACAAAATTGAGCACGTCGAGCGTTACTCCCCTGTAATCATGATGAAGATTACAAAATAGAGCGGCGGCCATGGACGGGAGTAGATTAAAAGGGGACGTACCGGAGATGCCTATGTCATATCCGAAGATGAGGCCGCCGGTGGCGGCGACGATGCAGGCGAAGAGCACGAACATGGTGAGCTTGCCGGGGTAGTCCTTCCCCCCTCCGGTGTTTACAACCGCACCGCCGGCCATCGTGACCGCCGCCGAACAGCACGGGAGTGGATCGGCACGAAGGCCAAAAACTAAAGACCAAGGCGAGAGTAACAACAACTCAGGACGGACCCAATGCCTCTCGAGATTCACAGGCTCTCCAAGAAGAGCTCTCTGTGGCGCACAAGTCAGGTCGCAGAAAGAGAAGCAGATGGAGACGATGAGAGAGAGGGAGGATGAAATGGAGGCGGAGCGGGCATCAATTTATAGGCTGAAGAAGGTGGGGCTCCATCGGAGAGGTGGGGAAATCCGAGGGTTGGACTGCAAAATCTCCGTCCAGCCCAACGTCACGTTAGCTTTCTTTCCCTTTTTTTTATAGATTAGATTTTGCTCGGCGATACCACGAGTAATTGCGGTTGTGGATATGCACCTCTACCCGATTTCCTGGAAAGAGTGGATGCCGCCATTAATGCGCAGCTGTGAACGTCGCTCTGTTTCGGTGTGAGCTCGTCCGTGGATCGCCGTCCGTTTGCGACGCGTGTCTGCACCCGCACGCCCCAGGAACTGTCATCAGAACTGATTAACACCTGTCGGTGTTATCCGTTCCGTTCGTTGTTGCGGGAAGTAGTAATTGAGCGGTGACAATTAGCATCGGAGGTTCGCCAGCCAGCGATACGCCAGTACGCCACGAACGGGGATCGTTATCTGCCTGCTGACTCGGCCATGAATCAGACGCACCGAACCGACTTCTGACGGTGAATCTGCACCTTCCTGCTCAGGTTTTCCGGAGTGTGAACATCCATGTCTGGAGATGACCTGGTTGTATAGATCGTAATGATGCCTCCGGAATGACAACGTTGCTCAACGTGCACGTTCGTCAGAGCTTCAGGTATATGCTTATGCTTCCATTAGAGGCGTTTGAAGACCGATGACAATGACAATTTACGAACTCTCCTTGTGCCGACAGCAGAAATGCGCCCCGCCTCTGCATGTCTGTGGGTGCTTTGCGTCCGTTGGATCGCCGAAGCAAGAGTCTCTCGTGTGGGTGCTTTGCGTCCGTTGGATCGCCGAAACTAGTGCGCCGGGGTCAACGGAAGCCCGCGAGCGGACGCGCGGCCGGAACACGGCGTCCCTGGTCCAATTGATGATGCGCCGTCGCACGCGCCGTTTGTATTGGCAGCGCAGCGGGACGTCGACGTCGGCGAGATCGCGGGGCGATCGCGCGCGCGGCGTGAACTATGACTAGAGGGGGCATGCCCCTTTGTGTAGTAGGGATAGGGACAAGCACCGGCCACCATCCTACTAGCCGGCTACTTCTGGACGAGATGCGTGAGCTAGCGCGCGATCCATCGCCAGAATTGGCAATGGCCGGCGATCAAGATAGCAAGTTTACAAATCAATACATGCGCACTGATGGTACGACTAGTCGAGTAGTCCTAGTTTTGCTCAAGCAGACCAGCACTGAGACATGAAGCGCTCCATGGCAGTGGTAGGCAGTAACACATGGCATGAAGAGACGGAGCACCCCACGCGGCTACCAAGTTGGCTTGATTTTCTACAAACATGCAGCGGGTCAAAGCGAGCTAGCCGGCCATGCCTGCCTCCCCTTGTGCTAGCTAACTTATCCGACTACGGTCCACCCATTGTCTTGGATGGGCGTGTCCGCGTATGCCGACGCAAGAGGCAGACAGGGAAAGAGGAGAGGAGCAAAGCATGACGACGAGAACCTAGTGGGCCCGGCGTCTCCCGGTCAGACCGGCCGTTGCGTCCTCCTGTTCCCTCCCTTTGCTTCTGTTAGATGGAAGCGTTCCTACTCCTCGATGAGGAGCCGCGTTGGTTTATATTGATAAGAGACAGAAACAGCCCCTGTCGTGGCTTACAAGGCAATACCGATCGTTTCTACGATCTAGTCGTTACAACGAAAAAGAGATAGCTACGGGAGGGAGAGGGAGAGATAGAGTTTGTTGAGATTACAATACAATAGATAATTCTATCTCTATTTCTAACACCCTCCCTTAATCTCAACTATCCTATATTAAGATTCCTCTTGAACTCCTCAAATGGTTTGATAGACAATGCCTTAGTAAAGTCGTCTGCTACCTGATCTTTAGATGGAATAAACCTGATGTCCAATTTCTTCTCTGCAACCCTTTCTCTCACAAAATGAAAATCAATCTCAATGTGTTTAGTTCTACCATGAAACACTGGGTTAGCAGAGAGATAGGTGGCTCCCAAATTATCACACCATAAGCATGAAGTGCGGTGTTGCTTAACACCCTACTCATTAAGTAATGATTCCACCCAAATGATCTCAGCAGTTGCATTAGCTAGTGACTTATATTCAGCCTCTGTACTTGACCTTGACACTGTAGCCTGTTTCCTGGCACTCCAAGAAATAAGATTAGATCCAAAGAATATTGCAAATCCTCCAGTTGACCTCCTGTCATCACTGCATCCTGCCCAGTCAGCATCAGAAAAGGCATTGACAAGAGTGGAGCTGGAACGTTTAAACTGGAGTCCTAGGCTTACAGTGTACTTTATATATCGTATAATTCTTTTAACAGTTGTCCAGTGTACAGTAGTAGGTGCATGTAGATACTGACAAACCTTGTTAACAGCGAATGATATATCTGGTCTTGTCAGTGTCAAGTACTGTAAGGCACCCACAACACTCCTATACCTTGTGATCTCTTCTTCCTTTAGAGGTTCTCCTTCAAAAGCTGAAAGTTTTTCTGAAGAGGACAATGGTGTAGGTGAAGGCTTACAATCCTTCATCCTCATGCGAGTCAGAAGCTCAGTAGCATACTTTTCATGATTCATTACTATGCCATCTGGAATCTTCTTCACCTCAATGCCCAGGAAGAAGTGTAGATCACCAAGATCTTTCAAGGCAAACTCTGAACTTAAATCATGAAGTAGAGCATTAGTGGCACTTGATGAAGAACTGGCAACTATAATATCATCAACATATATCAAAACAAATAAAACTGTGTTTGCCTTATTATAGATGAAGAGTGATGTGTCAGCTTTAGATGCAACAAATCCAAGACACCTTAGCTGAGAACTTAGCCTTGAGTACCATGCTCTTGGTGCCTGTTTTAGGCCATAGAGAGCCTTATCAAGCTTACACACATAGTGGGGTGTTTTCTTGTTTTCATACCCAGGTGGTTGTCATATGTAAACCTCCTCTTCCAGAACACCATGCAAAAACGCCTTCTGTACGTCTAGCTGCCTCAAGCTCCATCCCCTGAAAACAACAATAGCTAACACAAGCCTAATAGTTGTAGCTTTAACAACAGGACTAAATGTGTCCTCATAATCCAGACCATAACGTTGTTTAAAACCCTTTGCGACCAGACATGCCTTATACCTGTCAATCGAGCCATCTGCCTTTTTCTTGATTCTATATACCCACTTACAGTCAATAACATTTTACCTCACTGCTCAGGTACAAGGTGCCACGTTTTATTTTTCATGAGTGCAGAGTACTCTTCATCCATTGCATTTTTCCACCTTGAATCTCCAAGTGCATCTTCCAATCTAGTCGGCTCTCCTACAACAGATAACATGCCATAGCGTATAGTACCATCTGTTCTAACTTTTGGATTCTTTATACCTTTCTGAAGACGAGTTGTGACACGCGAGACCGGCACTGGCTGTGGCTGAACAGGCGACCGTGCCACAGAAGATCCAAATGATGCACCAGATTCTCTGGATCCACTTTGCATAGCTGATCCGCCACCTGATTCTGTGGCCTCCGGTGTGTTCGCGTTGATGCTGGCAGACTCTGTAGCCGCAGCCCCGCGCGATGCAGAAGATCCCGTAGGCGTCGCTGTCACCTGAACCGCACGCGATCCCGAACCAACCGCGCGCGATCCCGAGCCGACCGTCTCAGGCCGGAGACCGGTCGTGGTGGGCCACCCGCACGTGGGACGCGGAGCCGGCCCACTGTCCGGCGACGTGGCGTGCTGGCGCTGGCCTCTGGAGGGCGCGCGATCCGGAGTTGATCCCTGCGCGCGATCCAAGGACGCCTGGCGCTGCGGCGTTGCAGGTTGCGCCGGATCTACCTCGTGGTCTGCGCCTGCCTCTTCTTCCTCCAACACATGCAATATAGGGCCGTTTTGTGCCAAATCTTGATTGTTTTGAGCACCGTTTTCTCCTGCGTTTTCTCCATGACCCTGCACATGAACAGATGCACCACTAGAACTGATTGAAGTGTCATATTGGTCAGTACAATCATCGCCTCCTTGCTCAAAATTCCGAAGGTTTGGAGGAAGAAGAAGGATTTCTTTCTTAAGAATGGCTCCGGCGTTAGGATGAAGAGAGGCAAAAGGGAAAATGGACTCATCGAAAATGACATCACGGGATATATAAACTCTGCCAGTGGAGACATCTAGGCATTTTACTCCTTTGTGAATAGGACTATATCCCAGGAAAACACATCGTTTGGAACGGAAAGCAAGCTTGCGCGAGTTATATGGTCGTAGGTTAGGCCAGCATGCACAACCAAAAACACGCAAAGACTTGTAATCTGGGCTAGTGCCAAAGAGACATGTGATAGGAGTCTCAAATTTGATGACTTTACTAGGGAGCAAGTTGATGAGATGTGTGGCAGTTAAGAATGCTTCATCCCAGAATTTTAGTGGCATAGATGCATTTGCGAGTAGAGCTAGGCCTACTTCAACAACATGATGGTGTTTTCTTTCTGCGGAACCATTTTGTTGGTGCGCATGAGGACATGCAACATGATGAGAAATGCCAAGTTGCTGAAAGAAGGAATTCAGTTTCCTGTATTCTGCTCCCCAGTCGGTTTGCATGGCGATGATCTTAGTGTCTAGTTTTCTTTCAACAAGATTTTTAAAGTTTGTGAAAACTTGAAACACTTCAGACCGTTTCTTAAGAAGATAGATCCATGTAAACTTGCTATAATCATCAATAAAGATTACATAGTATGAGTATCTACCGACTGAAGTAGGAGCTGGCCCCCAAACATCTGAGAAAACTAGTTGCAAGGGTGCAGTAGATATGCTAGTAGATACAGGGTATGGAAGTTGATGGCTTTTAGCCTGTTGACATGGATCACAAATTGACTCACTTATCTCATGAGAAACAGGAAGTTTATTCTTGCTAAGAACAAATTTAACAATGACTGATGAAGGGTGACCTAATCTACTATGCCACTTGGATGATGAAGGCTTGATAGCGACAAACGCTTGTTTATTCGATGATGATGATAAAGATATAAGTGGGTAGAGACCTCCCACGCACTTGCCCCTAAGAAGGATTTGTTGGAAATATGCCCTAGAGGCAATAATAAAAGTATTATTATATTTCATTGTTCATGATAATTGTCTTTTATTCATGCTATAACTATATTATCCGGAAATCGTAATACACGTGTGAATACTTAGACCACAATATGTCCCTGGTAAGCCTCTAGTTGACCAGCTCGTTGTGATCAACAGATAGTCATGGTTTCCTGACTATGGACATTGGATGTCGTTGATAACGGGATCACATCATTAGGAGAATGATGTGATGGACAAGACCCAATCCTAAGCATAGCATAAAAGATCGTGTAGTTCGTTTTGCTAGAGCTTTGCCAATGTCGAATATCTCTTCCTTAGACCATGAGATCGTGTAACTCCCGGATACCGTAGGAGTGCCTTGGGTGTATCAAACGTCACAATGTAACTGGGTGACTATAAAGGTGCATTACAGTTATCTCCGAAAGTAGCTGTTGGGTTGACACGGATCAAGACTGGGATTTGTCACTCCGTATGACGGAGAGGTATCTCTGGGCCCACTCGGTAATGCATCATCGTATTGAGCTCAATGTGACCAAGGTGTTGGACACGGGATCATGCATTACGGTACGAGTAAAGTGACTTGCCAGTAACGAGACTGAACAAGGTATTGGGATACCGACGATCGAGTCTCGGGCAAGTAACGTACCGATTGACAAAGGGAATTGCATACAGGGTTTGATCGAATCCTCGACATCGTGGTTCATCCGATGACAACATCGAGGAGCATGTGGGAGCCATCATGGGTATCCAGATCCCGCTGATGGTTATTGACTGAGAGCGTCTCGGTCATGTCTGCATGTCTCCCGAACCCGTAGGGTCTACACACTTAAGGTTCGGTGACGCTAGGGTTATGAAGATATGTATATGCAGAAACCCGAATGTTGTTCGGAGTCCCGGATGAGATCCCGGACGTCACAAGGAGTTCCGAAATGGTCCGGAGGTAAAGAATTATATATAGGAAGTGCTATTTCGGGCATCGGGACAAGTTTCGGGGTTATCGGTATTGTACCGGGACCACCGGAAGGGTCCCGGGGGTCCACCGGGTGGGGCCACCTGTCCCGGGGGGCCACATGGGCTGTAGGGGGTGCGCCTTGGCCTTCATGGGCCAAGGGCACCAGCCCCTATAGGCCCATGCGCCTAGGGTTTCCCCCTAGGAGGAGTCCTAGTGGTGGAAGGCACCCCTAGGTGCCTTGGGGGGGAGGGAAACCTCCCCTAGGCCGCCGCCCCCCCTAGTAGATCTCATCTACTAGGGCCGGCGCCCCCCTGGCACCCCTATATATAGTGGGGGAGAGGAGGGACTTCATATACTAGCCCCTGGCGCCTCCACCTCCCCCCGTTACGTCTCTCCCTCGTAGTCTCGGCGAAGCCCTGCTGCTGTGACGCCCTGCATCCACCACCATGCCGTCGTGCTGCTGGATCTTCATCAACCTCTCCTTCCCCCTTGCTGGATCAAGAAGGAGGAGACGTCTCCCGTCCCGTACGTGTGTTGAACGCGGAGGTGCCGTCCGTTCGGCGCTGGTCATCGGTGATTTGAATCACGTCGAGTACGACTACATCATCACCTTGCAAGCTTCCGCACGCGATCTACAAGTGGTATGTAGATGCAAACTCTCTCCCTTGACTCGTTGCTTAGATGAACTCATAGATGGATCTTGGTGAAACCGTAGGAAAAATTTTAATTTTCTGCAACGTTCCCCAACAGTGGCATCATGAGCTAGGTCTATGCGTAGTTCTCTTTGCACGAGTAGAACACAATTTTGTTGTGGGCGTGGATTTTGTCATCTTACTTGCCTCTACTAGTCTTTTCTTGCTCAACGGTATTGTGGGATGAAGCGGCCCGGACCAACCTTACACGTACGCTTACGTGAGACCGGTTCCACCGACTGACATGCACTAGTTGCATAAGGTGGCTGGCGGGTGTCTGTCTCTCCCACCTTAGTTGGAGCGGAATCGATGAACAGGGCCCTTATGAAGGGTAAATAGAAGTTGACAAAATCACGTTGTGGTGATTCATAGGTAAGAAAACGTTCTTGCTAGAACCCAATTGCAGCCACGTAAAAGATGCAACACAAATTAGAGGACGTCTAACTTGTTTTTGCAGCGATTGATCATGTGATGTGATATGGCCAGAAGTTGTGATGAATGATGAATTGTGATGTATGAGATCATGTTCTTTGTAATAGGATTCACGACTTGCATGTCGATGAGTATGACAACCGGCAGGAGCCATAGGAGTTGTCTTTATTTTTTGTATGACCTGCGTGTCATTGAATAACGTCATGTAAACTACTTTACTTTATTGCTAAACGTTAGTCATAGAAGTAGAAGTAGTCGTTGGCGTGACAACTTCATGAAGACACGATGATGGAGATCATGATGATGGAGATCATGGTGTCAAGCCGGTGACAAGATGATCATGGAGCCCCGAAGATGAAGATCAATGGAGCTATATGATATTGGCCATATCATGTCACAACTATATAATTGCATGTGATGTTTATTATGTATTATGCATCTTGTTTACTTAGGACGACGGTAGTAAATAGGATGATCCCTTATAAAATTTCAAGAAGTGTTCTCCCCTAACTGTGCACCGTTGCTACAGTTCGTCGCTTCTAAGCACCACGTGATGATCGGGTGTGATGGATTCTTACGTTCACATACAACGGGTGTAAGATAGTTTTACATAGAGAAAACACTTAGGGTTAACTTGACGAGCCTAGCATGTGCAGACATGGCCTCGGAACACGAGACCGAAAGGTCGAACACGAGTCGTATGGAAGATACGATCAACATGAGAATGTTCACCGACGATGACTAGTCCGTCTCACGTGATGATCGGACACGGGCTAGTCAACTCGGATCGTGTAAACACTTAGATGACTAGAGGGATGTCTAATCTAAGTGGGAGTTCATAATTTGATTGGAACTTTATTATCATGAACTTAGTCTAAAACCTTTGCAAATATGTCTTGTAGATCAATGGCCAACGCTAATGTCAACATGAACTTCAACGCGTTCCTAGAGAAAACCAAGCTGAAAGATGATGGCAGCAACTATACGGACTGGGTCCGAAACCTGAGGATCATCCTCATAGCTGCCAGGAAACAATATGTCCTAGAAGGACCGCTAGGTGACGCTCCCGTCCGAGAGAACCAAGACATTATGAATGCTTGGCAGTCTCGCGCTGATGATTACTCCCTCGTTCAGTGCGGCATGCTTTACAGCTTAGAACCGGGGCTCCAAAAGCGTTTTGAGCATCACGGAGCATATGAGATGTTCGAAGAGCTGAAACTAGTTTTCCAAGCTCATGCCCGGGTCGAGAGATATGATGTCTCCGACAAGTTCTACAGTTGTAAGATGGAGGAAAACAGTTCTGTCAGTGAGCACATCCTGAAGATGTCTGGGTTGCACAACCGTATGACCCAGCTGAACATTAACCTCCCAGATGAGGCGGTCATTGACAGAATCCTCCAGTCGCTCCCACCAAGCTACAAGAGCTTTGTGATGAACTACAACATGTAGGGGATGGAAAAGACCATTCCTGAAGTGTTCTCGATGCTGAAGTCAGCAGAGGCTGAAATCAAGAAAGAACATCAAGTGTTGATGGTCAATAAGACCACTAAGTTCAAGAAGGGCAAGGGTAAGAAGAACTTCAAGAAGGACGGCAAAGATGTTGCCGCGCCTGGTAAGCCAGTTACCGGGAAGAAGTCAAAGAATGGACCTAAGCCTGAGACTGAGTGCTTTTATTGCAAGGGGAAGGGTCACTGGAAGCGGAACTGCCCCAAATACTTAGCGGATAAGAAGGCCGGCAACACCAAAGGTATATTTGATATACATGTGATTGATGTGTACCTTACCAGTACTCGTAGTAACTCCTGGGTATTTGATACTGGTGCCGTTGCTCATATTTGTAACTCACAGCAGGAGCTGCGGAATAAACGGAGACTGGCGAAGGACGAGGTGACGATGCGCGTCGGGAATGGTTCCAGAGTCGATGTGATCGCCGTCGGCACGCTGCCTCTACATTTACCTACGGGATTAGTTTTAAACCTTAATAATTGTTATTTAGTGCCAAGTTTGAGCATGAACATTGTATCAGGATCTCGTTTAATACGAGATGGCTACTCATTTAAGTCTGAGAATAATGGTTGTTCGATTTATATGAGAGATATGTTTTATGGTCATGCTCCGATGGTCAATGGTTTATTCTTAATGAATCTCAAACGTAATATTACACATGTTCATAGTGTAGATGCCAAAAGATTTAAAGTTGATAACGATAGTCCCACATACTTGTGGCACTGCCGCCTTGGTCACATTGGTGTCAAGCGCATGAAGAAGCTCCATGCCGATGGACTTTTAGAGTCTCTTGATTATGAATCGTTTGACACGTGCGAACCATGCCTTTTGGGCAAAATGACCAAGACTCCGTTCTCCGGAACAATGGAGCGAGCAACCAACTTGTTGGAAATCATACATACCGATGTGTGCGGTCCAATGAGCGTTGAGGCTCGCGGAGGATATCATTATGTTCTCACTCTCACAGATGACTTGAGTAGATATGGGTATGTCTACTTAATGAAACACAAGTCTGAGACCTTTGAAAAGTTCAAGGAATTTCAGAATGAGGTAGAGAATCAACGTGACCGAAAGATAAAATTCTTACGATCAGATCGTGGAGGAGAATACTTAAGTCATGAATTTGGTACACACTTAAGGAAATGTGGAATCGTTTCACAGCTCACGCCGCCTGGAACACCTCAGCGAAACGGTGTGTCCGAACGTCGTAATCGCACCCTATTGGATATGGTGCGGTCTATGATGTCCCTTACCGATTTACCGCTATCATTTTGGGGATACGCTCTAGAGACAGCTACATTCACTTTAAATAGGGCACCGTCTAAATCCGTTGAGACGACACCGTATGAATTATGGTTTGGAAAGAAACCTAAGCTGTCGTTTCTGAAAGTTTGGGGATGCGATGCTTATGTCAAGAAACTTCAACCTGAAAAGCTCGAACCCAAGTCGGAAAAATGCGTATTCATAGGATACCCTAAGGAAACTGTAGGGTATACCTTCTACTTAAGATCCGAAGGCAAGATCTTTGTTGCCAAGAACGGATGCTTTCTGGAAAAAGAGTTTCTCTCGAAAGAAGTAAGTGGGAGGAAAGTAGAACTCGATGAAGTACTACCTCTTGAGCGGGAAAGTGGCGCAACGCAGGAAACCGTTCCTGTGATGCCCACACCAACTGAGGAGGAAAACAATGATAATGATCAAGGTACTTCGGATCAAGTTACTACTGAACTTCGTAGGTCCACAAGGACACGTTCCGCACCAGAGTGGTACGGCAACCCTGTCCTGGAAATCATGTTGTTAGACAACAATGAACCTTCGAACTATGAAGAAGCAATGGCGGGCCCGGATTCCAACAAATGGCTTGAAGCCATGAAATCCGAGATAGAATCCATGTATGAAAACAAAGTATGGACTTTGACAGACTTGCCCGATGATCGGCGAGCGATAGAAAACAAATGGATCTTTAAGAAGAAGACGGACGCGGATGGTAATATTACCATCTATAAAGCTCGACTTGTCGCTAAGGGTTATCGACAGGTTCAAGGGATTGACTACGACGAGACATTCTCTCCCGTAGCGAAGCTAAAGTCCGTCCGAATCATGTTAGCAATTGCCGCATACTATGATTATGAGATATGGCAGATGGACGTCAAAACAGCATTCCTTAACGGGCATCTTAAGGAAGAACTGTATATGATGTAGCCGGAAGGTTTTGTCGATCCTCGGAACGCTAACAAAGTATGCAAGCTCCAGCGATCCATTTATGGACTGGTGCAAGCATCTCGGAGTTGGAACATTCGCTTTGATGAGATGATCAAAGCGTTTGGGTTTATGCAGACTTATGGAGAAGCCTGCGTTTACAAGAAAGTGAGTGGGAGCTCTGTAGCATTTCTCATATTATATGTAGATGACATACTCCTGATGGGAAATAATATAGAATTTCTGGACAGCATTAAGGCCTACTTGAATAAGTGTTTTTCAATGAAGGACCTTGGAGAAGCTGCTTACATATTAGGCATCAAGATCTATAGAGATAGATCGAGACGCCTCATAGGTCTTTCACAAAGCACATACCTTGATAAGATTTTGAAGAGATTCAGAATGGATCAGTCCAAGAAGGGGTTCTTGCCTATGTTACAAGGTATGAGACTGAGCTCAGCTCAGTCACCGACCACGGCAAAAGATAAAGAAGAGATGAGTGTCATCCCCTATGCTTCAGCCATAGGATCTATTATGTATGCCATGCTGTGTACCAGACCCGATGTAAACCTTGCCGTAAGTTTGGTAGCAAGATACCAAAGTAATCCCGGCAAGGAACACTGGACAGCGGTCAAGAATATCCTGAAGTACCTGAAAAGGACGAAGGACATGTTTCTCGTTTATGGAGGAGACGAAGAGCTTGTCGTAAAGGGTTACGTCGACGCTAGCTTCGACTCAGATCTGGATGACTCTAAGTCACAAACCGGATACGAGTATATGTTGAATGGTGGAGCAGTAAGCTGGTGCAGCTGCAAGCAGAGCGTCGTGGCGGGATCTACGTGTGAAGCGGAGTACATGGCAGCCTCGGAGGCAGCACATGAAGCGATTTGGGTGAAGGAGTTCATCACCGACCTAGGAGTCATACCCAATGCGTCGGGGCCGATCAAACTCTTCTGTGACAACACTGGAGCTATTGCCCTCGCCAAGGAGCCCAGGTTTCACAAGAAGACCAGGCACATCAAGCGTCGTTTCAACTCCATCCGTGAAAATGTTCAAGATGGAGACATAGAGATTTGCAAAGTGCACACGGATCTGAATGTCGCAGATCCGCTGACTAAACCTCTCTCGCGTGCAAAACATGATCAACACCAGAACTCTATGGGTGTTCGATTCATCACAATGTAACTAGATTGGTGACTCTAGTGCAAGTGGGAGACTGTTGGAAATATGCCCTAGAGGCAATAATAAAAGTATTATTATATTTCATTGTTCATGATAATTGTCTTTTATTCATGCTATAACTGTATTATCCGGAAATCGTAATACACGTGTGAATACTTAGACCATAATATGTCCCTGGTAAGCCTCTAGTTGACCAGCTCGTTGTGATCAACAGATAGTCATGGTTTCCTGACTATGGACATTGGATGTCGTTGATAACGGGATCACATCATTAGGAGAATGATGTGATGGACAAGACCCAATCCTAAGCATAGCATAAAAGATCGTGTAGTTCGTTTTGCTAGAGCTTTGCCAATGTCGAATATCTCTTCCTTAGACCATGAGATCGTGTAACTCCCGGATACCGTAGGAGTGCCTTGGGTGTATCAAACGTCACAACGTAACTGGGTGACTATAAAGGTGCATTACAGGTATCTCCGAAAGTAGCTGTTGGGTTGACACGGATCAAGACTGGGATTTGTCACTCCGTATGACGGAGAGGTATCTCTGGGCCCACTCGGTAATGCATCATCGTATTGAGCTCAATGTGACCAAGGTGTTGGACACGGGATCATGCATTACGGTACGAGTAAAGTGACTTGCCAGTAACGAGACTGAACAAGGTATTGGGATACCGACGATCGAGTCTCGGGCAAGTAACGTACCGATTGACAAAGGGAATTGCATACAGGGTTTGATCGAATCCTCGACATCGTGGTTCATCCGATGACAACATCGAGGAGCATGTGGGATCCATCATGGGTATCCAGATCCCGCTGATGGTTATTGACTGAGAGCGTCTCGGTCATGTCTGCATGTCTCCCGAACCCGTAGGGTCTACACACTTAAGGTTCGGTGACGCTAGGGTTATGAAGATATGTATATGCAGAAACCCGAATGTTGTTCGGAGTCCCGGATGAGATCCCGGACGTCACAAGGAGTTCCAGAATGGTCCGGAGGTAAAGAATTATATATAGGAAGTGCTATTTCGGGCATCGGGACAAGTTTCGGGGTTATCGGTATTGTACCGGGACCACCGGAAGGGTCCCGGGGGTCCACCGGGTGGGGCCACCTGTCCCGGGGGGCCACATGGGCTGTAGGGGGTGCGCCTTGGCCTTCATGGGCCAAGGGCACCCGCCCCTATAGGCCCATGCGCCTAGGGTTTCCCCCTAGGAGGAGTCCTAGTGGTGGAAGGCACCCCTAGGTGCCTTGGGGGGGAGGGAAACCTCCCCTAGGCCGCCGCCCCCCCTAGTAGATCTCATCTACTAGGGCCGGCGGCCCCCCTGGCACCCCTATATATAGTGGGGGAGAGGAGGGACTTGATACACCAGCCCCTGGCGCCTCCATCTCCCCCCGTTACGTCTCTCCCTCGTAGTCTCGGCGAAGCCCTGCTGCTGTGACGCCCTGCATCCACCACCACGCCGTCGTGCTGCTGGATCTTCATCAACCTCTCCTTCCCCCTTGCTGGATCAAGAAGGAGGAGACGTCTCCCGTCCCGTACGTGTGTTGAACGCGGAGGTGCCGTCCGTTCGGCGCTGGTCATCGGTGATTTGAATCACGTCGAGTACGACTACATCATCACCTTGCAAGCTTCCGCACGCGATCTACAAGTGGTATGTAGATGCAAACTCTCTCCCTTGACTCGTTGCTTAGATGAACTCATAGATGGATCTTGGTGAAACCGTAGGAAAATTTTTAATTTTCTGCAACGTTCCCCAACAGGATTCTCCTCGTGTCCAAGTCCTTTACCAAAAAGAAATAAGGGTAAGATTCAATAAGGACACAATTATCTAAGGTAAATCGATGAACAAAAAGAAGATTTTGTGAGGCTTCAGGAACATGAAGAACTTTGTTTAGATGCAAGTTTTTTTAGGGGTTTTAACGATTGAATGACCAATATGAGCAACTTTCATACCAGAACCGCTTGCGGTCTGTACTTGATCATGTCCATGGTACTTCTCCTTGAACGTCAACTTGTCTAGCTCGCCGGTGATGTGATGTGAAGCACCAGTATCTGCATACCAGTTCGTGTCGACGCCATAGGAGTCGGTGACCATGTTTGCACTCTTCTCCTCGGGTTCATCTTCGTCATACCTATGCCAACAATCACGAGCACTTCCTGGATGATGTTTGTAGCAGATTTGACATTCTGGATAGTCATGTGCTTGCTGCTGTCGTTGTTGTTGTGGGCGATCGCTGCCACCTCTGCTGCCGCCGTGGCCACCAGATGGAGTCGGGGAAGGGCGCCTGCCACGGCCGCGCCCCCTGCTGCTGCTGCGCCCGCGGCCCCCTGCTGTAGCCGCGTTCGCGCCCCCTATACGCCAAGTTTGCAGAGGTTTTGAAACCCCCGTCAGGCCCATCGCCAAGCATCTCGACTCGCTGATTGAACGCCGCGATCTGAGCAAACAAGTCATCAACTGTGATCTGGTTCTTGATTGCGCCAATAGCTGCCACAACAGGATCATAATCTCTGTCAAGGCCGGCGAGAACATAATCCACCATCTCTGGATCCGAGACGGGGCGTCCTGCCACTGCGAGTTCGTCCCCCAGGTTCTTCATCCTGGAGATATAGGCGCTGCTGGACATGGAGCCCTTCTTCGTGTTGGTGATGGCAATCCGCAGATTGGTGATGCGGGATTGGGACTGCGAGGAGAACAAGGTGGTGATGGCAGTCCAGAGATCAAAGGTTGTCTCCTTGCTCGCAACCTGGGCGAGGATCTCCATTGACAAGGAGTTCAGAAGATGACTCAGAACCTGTTGATCCTTTGATATCCACTGTGCATACAACGGATTGGGCTCCGTGGTGACGGTTTTGTCCGTCTGCTCTCGCTGCACCGTCTTCGGTGGCGCGACATCTGACCCGTCGAGGAGGCCGGTGACCTGCGCTCCTCGCAGGCCCGACATGACCTGTGCCTTCCACAGGATGTAGTTGGTTTTGGTAAGTTTCTCGGATGGTAGGGCTCCAAGGTTGAGGATGACGGTGGATGAGGACGACATGGCGATGGCGAGGGTGATCGAGGAAGAAAGCTTCTGGCTAGATCGATGGGAAGAGGATGGCTCTGTATACCATGTTAGATGGAGGCGTTCCTACTCCTCGATGAGGAGCCGCGTTGGTTTATATTGATAAGAGACAGGAACAGCCCCTGTCGTGGCTTACAAGGCAATACCGATCGTTTCTACGATCTGGTCGTTACAACGAGAAAGAGATAGCTACGAGAGGGAGAGGGAGAGATAGAGTTTGTTGAGATTACAATACAATAGATAATTCTATCTCTATTTCTAGCAGCTTCCTTGTGGAGTACATAATTTGGCGCGAGTCAACGTAAGTTTATGGCATCACTGTTGCTGGCCTGGGCCCACTAACATGCGACAGTGGGAGATAAGGCAGAGTTCACTGGCCACGGAAAATGTGCGGAATGAACGTCGAACGAGTCGCTCCGTGGCGTAACTGGACCCGACGGAGAGTGGGTTGGGTCCCTACAAGAAGCCTCGTTTGGGAAGTCCAACACGATGAGACCAGTGCAAAGTGACACTAGTTTGGCAGACAGCTGCAAGTTGCATGATTCCCTCAATCAAAGAATAAAAAGGCTGCAAGTTGCATGGCCGCATGGCGCGTCCCCTCAATTTCATAGTGGATGAAATGCGCAATTTCTTTACATTTTTTTGCGGGAAAATTCGTGCATGTTTCAAATGTTGGAGCTTTACGACAACGAAATCTTGATGCTCTTGCTATTTTAATCCGTCGAATGTAGTAGACGTAAACGACGACCAGCTCAAGTGGCAAAAGCTGGTGCACCATCCCTGAGAGACCAACGGGAAAAACGTTCACTTCCTCCGGCGGCGGACCGAAGAAGAGCTAGACCCCACACTGAGAACGTGTGCCATCTGATCTGGATTTTCGTTTTAAGTTATTGCTCTGAGTTGGTCCCTGATTTCTTCGAGTTTCACTTGGTACAGTGCCTCCTTAGTCCCTTCTGATGTTGTTCGTGTAGAGTTAACTGTCTCTACAGAATTTCTTAGTCCGTTGCTATCAGTCAACTCAACTGCACCTATAGAAATTAGTACTTACTCCAGTCAAATTTTGGACCAAAGAGCAGGATCTACCTGACGGTGGAATTCTGAGCTTTCAAGTCAAGACTCAAGAGGATCTATCATGGATGGAGTGACTGCAATGGCTCGGCAGTGCTGTCAAGACTCAAGAGGTGCGTCGAGGGTTTAACCGTCGTTCATCTGCAGTCCTAGCAAAGTAAATGGATCTATCATGGATTGAGTGAAAGCAGCCACTCTACATCCGAGCAGAATATCCAGTGTAGGCGAGCATGTTATCGCGTGCACATCTCTGTCACGACTAATCCAACTGGAACCACGCGTCTGAGCAAGACAATATACTCTCCTATTTATTTTTTCTGCGGTGAGAGGTGAGACCAGGACAACATACAAGCCAAGCATATTCTATTTTGATCACATCCGGGACGGTGACACCGTCGGCCAATACGGAAAAACGGCATGGTAAATACTACCAATCCGCAGACAAGAAGAATATACTTTGTCGTCGACTAGCTGAATTGACATGTGCAGAACGGGGCACTGGAATAAGATTTCATAGGGGACGTGAGCGGATAATCGAGCTTGTGGTTGAGTACGCCCTCCCCAAATGTTTCTCAATGCCGGGCTGTAATCATATCGAATCCAGCCTACATTTCCCGAGAATGACGTAAAATCCTCTGAGATTACGATCGAGAGGGACATACATTTGTAGAGAGCAGTAAGAAACCATGGCCACGAAAGAATAATGGCAACTTGGTTGGTGCTGCAATGGCTCGTCCGTGGTGTCACTGTAATCGATCTAGGAAAGAAATTTAAGCACTCGTTCAGGATCGGGGAATATCGTGTTAGGTAATCTGAAATTCCTGCATATACATTGCGTTGGTGAAATATACTCAGAAGGCGTTCATGCAAGGTATAAATATACTCGACGGAGTAGTACTTGCATGAGACCATTCATGAGATGCACCGAAAAAATATGAGTGGAGTAGTTTTTAAGATTGACTTTGAAAAGGCCCATGACAATATCAAATTGTCGTTCCTTCAACAGGCCCTAAGAATGAAGGGATTCTCCGATACATGGCGCGGGTGGATCCAAAATTTTGTTACTGGAGGTAGTGTGGCTGTCAAAGTCAACGATTGCACATGCCATTACTTTCAGACGAAAAAAGGACTATGACAGGGTGACTTCGTGTCCCCAATGTTATTTAACATTGTTGCTGACATGTTGTCTATTTTGATTGATCGCGCCAAGCAGGACAGTCAGATTGCAGGTAGGGATGAAAACGGAGCGGAAATAGACAGAACTGGGTGCTACCACATCTGTTATCATATTTTCTTGCAGAAGCTGAAACGAATACAGAAACCCCGAAAATGAATATGAAAACAGATACTACCGAAAACGGACACGGGCCGGATACAGAGCGGACACGGAAACATAAGTGTTTCTTGACCGGAACTTAAAACCCCCTTGAATTATAAATAAATACACACAAAGAGCAAACACATTTAATGAATTGCTAACATGGTACAAAATAATATGATTGTGTTAACAATTAGGGTAGTATTGTAGCAATACTGGACAATTTCATATAGGGTCTAGTTGAGTACGTGTGTTAGTAGAATTTGGTACTCAAATGATCCATTCTGCTCATTCGGCTTATTGTGTCATTTTGTGTTGTTTGATAGTTGGGCTACAAAGCAACCATTGGCCTATAGTGGAAATGGAAATTCCATATTCACGAAATAAGAAAGTTTCCTTTCCACTGGAAAACATCGTTCCATTTTTGTTTCCGTTTCCAAAAAAAAAAAGTCCATTTCCATTTTAGTTTTGCAAATTTTTGTTCTCTTTTTCATATTTTCTCTTCGTTTCCATTTTTCTCCGAAAAAACGAAAACTTTACACTCCATTTTCATTTCTAATTGCAGGAGTAGTGCCACATGTTGTGGATGGTGGCCTCTCTATTCTGCTATATTCCGATGATACAATTCTTTTTATGGAACATGGCTTGGATAAGGCTCGAAACCTGAAACTATTGCTAAGAAAATGTCAAGCCCTAAAATCAAATTTCATAAAAACGAATTATTCTACTTTGGAGAAGCCAGGGAGGCGGCGGCTGATTATGCAGACATGTTTCATTGTGCGCAAGGTCAATTCCCGATTAAATAATTAGGAATTCTGATTCATTATCGTCGTCTCACCAATGCATAGTGAAAACATGTAGAGGAGCGCTTAAGCAGTTGCAAAGGCAAGTTGCTCTCTGTTGGAGGACAAATGGTCCTAATCAACTCTGTTCTCACAAATATGATTCTCGATATGCTTTTTCCAATGATAAGACAATCAAACACCTCCTTTTCCAATGCAAGTTTGCACGTTCTATGTGGTCGGTCATCCAAATAGCGTCCAATTCAAGTGTTGCCAATATTTTTGGTCACTGGTTGGATGGTATTCCAAATAGGTTCAAAACGCTAATAAGGGTGGGATCATACGCATTAATTTGGGGGTTGTGGCTATGTAGAAATGATTTGGTTTTTGAGGGCAAAAACTCCTCTCGATTGCAGGTTATTTTTTGTTGTACACACTTCCTTCGTACGTGGTCCACACTACACCGAACAGAGTATCAACTGCTATTCAAGGCACTGTATGCGGTTGGAGCGGGTGATCAAGGAGGTTTTTACAATACATGGGTGACAACATAATCTTCGGATTGGTCCACCACCTCCTTCGACATAGGCATAGTGTAGATCTTATATGACTCTACTGTTGCCGATATGTCGATTTTCTTTCTTTTATCATTTTGTTAGTATTTGACTGTGTGCATCTTAGTCATCTAAAGGCCGGGTGTTTCTCATCATGCTTTGTATCCTCTTGATGCTACATTTTAGTTATAAATACACCCTTTATCAAAAAACATTGTGTTGGTGAAGAAAAATTGCACGTGGAAAACTGAGAGCTCATTCAATGCAAAGAGGGACAAACTACATATGATGCTCTAAAAGAGGTGAATATTTTTTTATGATGAAGAGAGGTGAAGTAATCTTTCTTTGCTGGATTTGTTACAAATTGTGAGTTTAAGTCACAAACTACTGCCTATTGAGCCGTTTGAGTGGATTCAATTAACATTCAGTGGTAGGACGTCAATGCCTCGATAGTCTCTATTCCCAATAGAGAAGTTGGTAGGATTGCGTCTAGGTTTTTTTTTGTCCCACCATTTTCGTCTAGTTT
The DNA here is from genome assembly GCF_002162155.2 of Triticum dicoccoides. NCBI lineage: Eukaryota > Viridiplantae > Streptophyta > Magnoliopsida > Poales > Poaceae > Triticum > Triticum dicoccoides. Next base: position 246,533,524 of record NC_041383.1, on the reverse strand, counting down.
TTTTTCAACCGTTTTTTCCGTCCCCTCCCCGCACCCCACCACACACACCCATCCTGAAAAAACCACCCCGTGCAAACACCTATGCTATCGATCCTTGAGGAAACGTCGCCGCCGCCCTCTCCGATAAGAAAAACAAACGTTCAACCACTCCTCCCACCACCGACCTTATCCTTTCTCTACGATCCCAAGGACGCCGCTACCGCCGTTGTTACCTTTGCGGATCCGTCGCCATGGAACCCCATTGGCACCTCATTGGGATCTCCGCTGCCGCTGTAGTCGCCTTCGAGGATCCATCACTAATCCCTGGGAGGCCATCGCCGATCTCATGAAGGCCGTCGCAAATCATGCACGTACGTGACACTCCTGTTTCTCGCCGTTGCCATGGAACCCCACGGACGCTTCCGCCGCCGCCAATCCGTGGGAGGCCGCCACACAACCCCACACACAACTCCACCTTTGGCAATCCCAGGGAGGGTGCCGCCGATCTCAGGAAGACCGTATAATGTAAGATTTTGGGCGAGCTTCATCTACGTTGATGGTTGTGGCTGGGCCGCTGGGTACACAATGCATTCACCCTTAACAATTTCACACATAAGGTTTGTATTTTTTCTATTAAGTTTTCAGATTGTTTGTGTTGGCCATATTTACTCACGTTGTACACAACCTGTTTGAAGAAATTTCTCTTTTTATTTATTGGTATGAAGTTGTTGTTTCATTGATATATCTATGCAATGAAAGTTTGATGTAGATAAATATGCATGTCCTGGCCTTCTATTCTTGTCCTTTTCATGTTCAGAGATCAGTGCACTCATTAGACTAAATTTTGGTATTGCATCTTTAAGCACTTCCTGGGAATTACATGCAACAGGAACATGTCTATGTTCTATAACATCTATACTTTAGCTGGAAATGGCATCTTCACTGAACTGCATCAGTTGTAAGCTTCCCTAAATTCATACATATCTATAAAGTAGGGCACTTCTACCTCCCTGTAGTAATAAATAAGTATACTATAAAATTCATAGATGATTAATATTATTTCGTTTGCAGGTTCAGCCAATTCCTTTGAGGTATTAACAAGTAGCCAAGCTTTTAGTGTCATCTCTACTCAGGGAAAGGGTGTGAAGACTATACATGTCAAATCCTCATATGAAATGTTGATCTATTGTGCTTCTAAAATTATAGATTTCCGAATAATTAGATGGCCAGTTATGCAACACAATATTCCCATAGTATTGAAATCTTCTGTTATACAAAGTGTCCTTCAACAAATGACGCTTGAACATAATATGGGATATCCCAAATCCATAAGAGCAGGCTATATCTGATATTTTATCCATACAGAGTCGTCAGACTTGATTTATATTTTCCGCTACTTATCAATATGATGGCCCGATGTAAATAAATGAGGCCTGGCCATCACTTATACTTGGGAACTACTTTTCAGTGACAGCTGTATTGACTAAGGTACTATTTTTTCTTAAATATTGATTTCTTCAGTGGTGTGTGTTTTACTTTACAGTTTTGATAATATTCCATTGGCAATACACTTTTTTTCCTGACAGGGAACTACGGCGGGTTTATGCCTACCTGAACTATATTCGAAACTATCAGAGTGTACAACAGATTACAGCAGCCTTAAAGGTAAAATGATCTAAACATTTTTTCACAATACACTGGTAGTACATAGTAGTAGCCCTCTTAATAATTTCCATATAAAAGTATGGTCTAAACATGTTGTTGAGTCATTTTTGCACCAGATTGTTGGCCATTAACGGTTATCTATGGCACTAAAACTTGTTGATCTCAACACATTCACCTCACAACACTTGTTGGCTGAAACATGTGCATTAGCACCAAAGAAGTTTAGGTCAAATTAATGAGGTGATAGCTAAAACCTTATACTGAATATATTTGTGTCTTTTTTGCTTCAAGTATATAGACATATTTTCCTTGATCAAAACTCATTTACACTGCTGCCACTAATTTGCTTCAGGTCATCAACTTTAAGATTGATACATATGTTTCTCTTATTATGCAGGAGTTGTGTGATTTGAGGAGAAACTATTCTCTTGCAAACTGGATAGTTGTTGTAGGAACTAAAATGCACATGATTGTACGAGGATTTCATTTCCACACGTTCCTCGACCCTAATGTCTACATGTGGTGTGAGTTCAACGGATCGAGGAAATCACATTACTATATGAATGGTAGGTAGAATCACGGTGATTCACACAAAAACTCACTAAATTTATCATATAACGAATCATATAATTTATCAGCTGCCTCTACGGCTCACACTTCTGCAAGTCTTTATATTTTAGAAAATACAAATGAATTTGATAATTGGATCAAATTCAGTTATATGTCTTCTACTTGCTTTGGTTGAATCTAAAATTCTGTTAGAAACATAACGAGCCACTTAGATATATGAAGCATTGATCTGTGCAAAACTGAGAGATGTCGTGTTTTTACAGTTCTTATGATGTCTGCTTGAATTTTCTTATCCCACATTTTATTTTAGATGTCGCAGCAAAGAAAATGCTCTCAGCCTTGGACGATCCATTCACTCGATTCTTGAAACCATTACCTTTTCTGAAGCAAGAATAGCTTGCACCCAAGGTGCCCTTGCAGGTGTAGGTTTATCCATTGGCTACCCGTTGGAGCATCACTTGCAGGGTGCTACTTCTTGAGCTTGCGTTGGTTTTCCCTTGAAGAGGAAAGGGTGATGCAACAAAGTAGAGATAAGTATTTCCCTCAGTTTCAGAACCAAGGTATCAATCCAGTAGGAGGTACAAGCAAGTCTCCAATCTATGCACATGCACAAACAATCAAACACTTGCACCCAACGCGATAAAGGGGTTGTCAATCGCTCCATGGTCACTTGCAAGGATGAGATATGATAGAGATAGATGTAAAAGCTTACTAAAACGTAAAACAAAGTAAAAAAACAAATAAACTGCAGCAAGGTATTTTTGGGTTTTTTGGTTTATAGATCTGAAAATATATGATGGAAAATAGACTTGGGGGCCATAGGTTTCACTAGAGGCTTCTCTCTTGAAGGCAAATAATACGGCGGGTGAACAAATTACCGTCGAGCAACTGATAGAAAAGCACAAAGTTATGACGATATACAAGGCAATGATTATGAATATGGGCATCACGTCCGTGTCAAGTAGACCGAAATGATTCTATATCTACTACTATTACTCCACACATCGACCGCTATCCAGCATGCATCTAGAGTATTAAGTTCATAAGAACGGAGTAACGCCTTAAGTAAGATGACATGATGTAGAGGGATAAACTCAAGCAATAGGATGAAAACCCCATCTTTTAACCCTTGATGGCAACAATACAATGCGTGCCTCTCTACCCCTACTTTGTCACTGGTTGAGGACACCGCAAGATTGAACCCAAAACTAAGCACCTCTCCCATTGCAAGGAGAACCAATCTGGTTGGCCAAACCAAACCGATAATTCGAAGAGAAGTACAAAGATATCAAATCATGCATATAAGAATTCAGAGAAGATTCAAATAATATTCATAGATAAACTGATCATAAATCCGCAATTCATCGGATCTCGACAAATACATTGCAAAAGAATATTGCATCGGATAGATGTACAAGAACAACGAGGAGAACATGGTATTGATGATCAAAGAGAGAGAAGAAGCCATCTAGCTATCAGCTATGGACCTGTAGGTCTATGGTTAACTACGCATGCTTCATCAGAAGGGCAATAGAGTTGATGTAGATGCCCTCCGTGATCGGTCCCCCTCCGACAAGATGCCAGAAAAGGCCCCAAGATGGGATCTCACGGGAACAGAAGGTTACGATGGCGGAACAATATTTTGGTGGATGCTTCTGGTCGTTTGTGAATATTTCTGAATTTATAGGCCAAAGATTAGGGTTGGAGGAGTCCCGTGGGGCCCACAAGCCAGGGGCGCCCCCCCTGGGGCATTGATACGTATCCAAAGTATCTATAATTTTTGATTGTTCCATGCTGTTATATTATCATTCTTGGATGTTTTACAATCATTTTATAGTCATTTTGTATCATTTTTGGTACTAACCTATTGACATAGTGCCCAGTGCCAGTTGTTGTTTTCTGCATGTTTTTTTACATTGTAGGAAATCAACATCAAACGGAGTCCAAACACAATAAAACTCCTAGAGCATTTTTTTGGGCCAGAAGACATCCAGTGGGTGAAGGAAGCACCTGGGGGGTGGCTCGAGGGGAGCAGCACTCACCAGGGTGCGCCAGGAGGCCCAAGCGCGCCCTGGTGGGTTGTGCCCACCTCGGGTGCCCCCTGAACCCCCTCTTTGCTCTATAAATACCCCAATATTTCAAAAACCCTAGGGGAGTCGACGAAAATCAATTCTAGCCGCCGCAGAGTCCAGAACCACCCGATCCAATCTAGACACCGTCATGGAGGGTTCACCACTTCCATTGGTGCCTCTTCGATGGTGCGCGAGTAGTTCTTTATAGACCTTCGGGTCCGTAGTTAGTAGCTAGATGGCTTCCTCTCTCTCTCTTGATTATCAATACAATGGTCTCTTGGAGATCCATACGATGTAAGTCTTTTTGCGGTGTGTTTGTTGGGATCCGATGAACTTTGAGTTTATGATCAGAGCTATGTTTTTATCCACGAAAGTTATTTGAGTCTTCTTTGATCTCTTATATGCACGATTGCTTATAGCCTCGTGTTTCTTCTTCAATATTTGGGTTTTGTTTGGCCAACTTGATCTATTTATCTTGCAATGGGAAGAGGTGCTTTGTGGTGGGTTCGATCTTACGGTGCCTGATCCTAGTGACAGGAGGGGAACCAACATGTATGTATTGTTGCTACTAAGGATAACAAGGTGAGATCTATATCTCCTCAATAGATAAACGAATATCGTCTACATCATGTCATCGTTCTTATTGCATTACTCCCTTTTCCCATGAACTTAATACACTAGATGCATGCTGGATAGCGATCGATGTGTGGAGTAATAGTAGTAGATGCAGGCAGTAGTCGGTCTACTAATCCTGGACGTGATGCCTATATAATGATCATTGCCTGGATATCGTCATGATTATTTGAAGTTCAATCAATTGCCCAACAGTAATTGGTTTTCCCACTGTTTGCTATTTTTCTCGAGAGAAGCCACTAGTGAAACCTACGGCCCCGGGGTCTCTTTTCATCATATTTGCCTTTGCGATCTATTTGCCCTTGCATTTATTTTCAGATCTATTAACCAAAAATACAAAAATAATTTGCTGCAATTTATTTGTTCCGCGATCTATTTATCCTATCTACCACTTTTACTTCACGTTATTTGCCTGTCTTGAGACACCGTACCCAGAAGGGATTGACAACCCCTTTAACACGTCGGGTTGCGAGTATTTGTTATTTGTGTGCAGTTTACGTGGTGTGAGGAGGTTCTCCTACTGGTTCGATAACCTTGGTCTCATAACTGAGGGAAATACGTACCGTCGCTATACTGCATCATCCCTTCCTCTTTGGGGAAATACCGACGTAGTTCTAGCAGACATCAAAAGGAATTTCTGGCGCTGTTGCCGGGGAGGATCTTCAACATCAACCAGGTTCCTAATCACAAATCTCATCTCCTCGCAATTTACATTATTTGCCATTTGCCTCTCGTTTTCCTCTCCCCCACTTCACAAAAATTTGCCATTGTATTCGCCCTCTTTTTTTGTTCGCTGTTTTCTCGTCAGATCTGTTTTTTGTGTGCAATCTTGTTTGTCACTTTTTGTCGTTATGGATTTATCTTCTTCCCTTACATGCACCCCCAAGAACAAGGTTCTCAACTTCAAACAAAGGGAAGGAGAAAATTTAAAACATGCTTGGTATAGGGTTTGCAATGCTCATAATAGATCTATCCGTAAGCAATCTACCGTTGTTCTTCTTCGTTGTTTTTATGTGGGCATTACCACTTGGTATAGATTCGTCCTTGATACGATTACCGATGGGAATTTCTTGATATGTCCTTCACTTGATGCTTTTAATGCTTTGGGAAATTTTGTGGGTTCACCACCACTCGTGATCAATGAAACAATATTGACTCTCGAGCATGTTATGGAAAGACTAGATGCTATTGAAAAGAAAATGCTTACCATAGAACATATTGAAAACTTGGATATAAAAATGCAAAGTTATACTACTAAGGTTGGTTCAAAAGCGGGAGACATTTTTAAGTTGCTAAAAGAAAAGGGAACTATAATTCACGAAAGAATCGAAGAAAGTCCGTCCAGGATTGATAAACTGGAAGAAATCTTTTCTAATCTAGAAACAGCTTTTGCTTCCGCTAAAACTCCCGTGAAAATTAGCAAGACTACTCAAGTCACTAAAAACGAAGGTGCATCTTATAGCAATGATAAAGGATACCATAAGATGATTAGTATCCATTCCAACTTTATTGAAGTCATAAGAGACCCTTTTTGCGAAAATAAGTTTTTCAATCTCATGCCTAGAAGTATTGTCGCTGAGAATTTATATGCAAAATCCTTGAAAAATCCTAAGTGTTCGATCAAAGAATTGGACAAAGATGACAAAACTTAGATCCTACGCGTTATGCCTAGCTAGGGACGTAAAACGATAGCGCTTGTTGGGAGGCAACCCAATGAATAAAATTTATTTTTGCTCTTTGCTTCCTGTTCTTGAGTGTTAACACAATTATGCTACTGTTATGATTGTGTTTTTTGTGTTTTAATTATTGTTTATAACAAGCAAGGCCTTTGGGAAGACTTGGGTGAAAGTTGATTTGATCTTGCTGAAAAACAGAAACTTTTGTGCTCACGAGATTATTTATCATTTTTATTAGAAGAGTGATTTTGAGTTCATTATTTTTCGAGAAGATTAATAGACAAATTCCTCATGTCCACCAATTTATTTTAGAATTTTTGGAGTTACAGAAGTATTCAAAATATTCAGATTGCTGCAGACTGTTCTGTTTTTGACAGATTCTGTTTTCTTTGTGTTGTCTGCTTGTTTTGATGATTCTATGGTTTTCTTTGATGAGTTTTTGCCATAGAAAAGTTTGAATACAGTAGATATAATGCAAAAACAAAATAAGAGTAGGTTTTATACAGTACTTATAGTAGTCGTTTGCTTTCTTATACTAACGGATCTCACGAAGGTTTTGTTTGAGTTTTGTGTGATTGAAGTTTTCAAGTTTTGGGTTATCTTACGATGGATGAAGGAATAAGGATAAGCAAAAGGCTAATCTTGGGGATTCCCAAGGCACCCCGAGATAATATTCAAATAAGTAGCAAGCAACTAAGCTTGGGGATGTCCCCGAGTGGCATCCCCGCTTTCTTCTAACAACCATCGATATTTTACTTAAAACTATATTTTTATTCGTCACATAATATGAGTTTTGCTTGGAGCGTCTTGTGTGATATGAGTCTTTGCTTGTTTTGCTTTGTGTTTTAAGTGTTTAATCCTTGCTGGACACACCTTTTTGAGAGAGCCAAAAATTATGCTATGCTTTCTCCTATGCTTCACTTAAATTTTTAGAGCCGTGGATTTGCCCTAGTACTTCACTTATATCTTTTTGAGCATGGTGTGCTTTGTTAATTTTGAAGAAATGATCTCATGCTTCACTTATATTTGAGTTAGTAAATTTTTTAAGAAATTCTCTCTTGCCTCACTTACATTATTTTGAAAGAAAGGAAAAAATTATGCTCACGTTCTTCACTTATATTTGTTTGAGCCTATCAAAAGCAACATGTGAAAATAGTCCCAAAGTGATAGATATCCAAGGAGGATATAATAAAAAACTTTCATGAAGATCATTGGACAAAATAAACTTGATTCTTAGTAATGGTTTTGAGATATGACGATATGATATGTGAGTCATGTTGATGAGTAATTGTGCTTTAGTAAGAATATTGATGTTAAGGTTTGTGATTCCCAATGCAAGCACGAAAGTCAATAGTTATGCAATGAAATTTATATCCTACTTATGGTGCATTATTCGGTGTTACTTTTGCTTAATGCTTGGGTACGAGATTTTTCACTTTTTGGTTGGTCGCTTCTCAATCTTTTTGCTAGCCTTCATTTTGCACTAAGTATGATCACTACTTGTGCATCCAAAACCCTTTAAACTAGTTTTGCCATGTGAGTCCACTATACCTACCTATATGCGGTATTTCCATGCCGTTCTAAGCAAATTTGCATGTACCATCTCTAATGTTCAAAATAAATTTCTCTTTTGTGTGCTCTACTGCTCGCGAAATGGTAAAGGGTAGCCAATATTTTCCATGCTAGATGTGTTATTCTCACAATGAGTGTTTATTCACTTGTCATTGCACGAGAGTACGACAAAGGTATGAGGGATGCCCAGTCCTGAAATGAAAAATGAGTTTACTTTATGTTGTCAAATAATAAATTCCTTGGAAAGTGTTGGTATGGAGGGCAGCCGTGGATACGGTTAGCCATGGAAAGTGAAAGTAATGGTGGAAAAAGGAATAAACTTTATTTTCTATTTGGGATCCGCCTATGATGTATCTAGCATGGAAAGTGTTGGGATGCTCTCAAAAATATTTTTATCTCCCAATTTAAGCTTTGAGCTCTAGCACCTCTACAAATCACTACCTCCCTCTGTGAAGGGCCTTTCTTTTACTTATGCAATTTTTATTTTTAATTTGAGTCTGCATCTTCTCTTATAAAGCACCAACTAAGGGGCGCTATGATCGTATTTGAGCATTGGGTGTAGCTAATATTTGAGTGTGTTTCATGAATGGATCAATGATTGAGCATGATGGGCCAGAGATAACTTGCTTTAGTGTTGATTTTTTGAAAGACATGGTTGCTTGTTGGTATGCTTGAGTATTAAAGTCTTCATGTCAAAACTAGACTATTGCTTTCAATCATATAAAAGTCCATATGTCCATGCTATAAAGAAAAGAAATGTGATGAAATGTTAGGCAACATTCCACATAAAAAATTCTATTTTTATCATTTACCTACTCGAGGACGAGCAGGAATTAAGCTTGGGGATGTTGATACGTCTCCAATGTATCAATATTTTTTTATTGTTCCATGCTATTATATTATCATTCTTGGATGTTTTACAATCATTTTATAGTCATTTTATATCATTTTTTGGTACTAACCTATTGACATAGTGCCCAGTGCCAGTTGCTGTTCTGTGCATGTTTTTTGTGTCGCAGGAAATCAATATCAAATGGAGTCCAAACACAACGAAACTCCTGGAGGATGTTTTTGGCCAGAAGACATCCAGTGGGCCAAGGAAGCACCTGGGGGTGGCTCGAGGGGAGAAGCACCCACCAGGGCGCGCCCTGGTGGGTTGTGCCCACCTCGGGTGCCCCCTTGAACCGCCTCTTTGCTCTATAAATACCCCAATAATCCAGAAACCCTAGGGGAGTCGACGAAAATCAATTCCAGCCGCCGCAGTCTAGAACCACCCGATCCAATCTAGACATTGCCATGGAGGGGTTCACCACTTCCATTGGTGCCTCTCCGATGATGCGTGAGTAGTTCTTTGTAGACCTTCGGGTCCGTAGTTAGTAGCTCGATGGCTTCCTCTCTCTCTCTCTCTTGATTATCAATACAACGGTCTCTTGGAGATCCATACGATGTAAGTCTTTTTGTGGTGTGTTTGTTGGGATCCGATGAACTTTGAGGTTATGATCAGATCTATGTTTTTATCCATGAAAGTTATTTGAGTCTTCTTCGATCTCTTATATGCATAATTGCTTATATCCTCGTATTTATTCTCCGATATTTGGGTTTTTTTGACCAACTTTGTGGGAAGAGGTGCTTTGTGGTGGGTTCGCTCTTACGGTGTTTTGTGGTGGGTTCGATCTTACGGTGCTTGATCCCAGTGACAGAAGGGGAACCGACACGTATGTATCGTTGCTACTAAGGATAACAAGATGAGATCTATATCTCCGCAATAGATAAACGGATCTCGTCTAAATCATGTCATCGTTCTTATTGCATTACTCGAGAGAAACCACTAGTGAAACCTACAACCCCCGGGTCTCTTTTCATCATATTTTCCTTTGCGATCTATTTGCCCTTGCATTTATTTTCAGATCTATTAAACCCAAAATACAAAAATATATTGCTGCAATTTATTTGTTCCGCGATCTATTTATCCTATATACCACTTTTACCTCGCGTTATTTGCCTATCTTGAGGCGCCGTACCCGGAAAGGATTGACAACCCCTTTAACACGTCGAGTTGTGAGTATTTGTTATTTGTGTGCATGTGCTATTTACGTGGTGTGAGGATGTTCTCCTACTGGTTTGATAACCTTGGTCTCATCACTAAGGGAAATACCTACCGTCGCTATACTACATCATCCCTTCCTCTTTGGGGAAATACTGACGTAGTTCTAGCAGACATCAGGCGTGCCCTGAGGGCTTGTGGAGTCCTCGGGACTCTTCTGACTTCCGCTCCAAGTCCTACGTGTGTCTTCTGGTCCAGGAAAAATCACCGTGAAAGTTTTATTCCGTTTGGACTCCGTTTGATATTCCTTTTCTGTAAAACTCAAAAACATGGAAAAAAACAGAAACTGGCACTGTGCTCTTGGGTAATAGGTTAGTCACAAAAATAATATAAAATAGCATATTAATGGATATAAAATATCCAAAACAGATAATATAATAGCATGGAACAATAAAAAGTTATAGATACGTTGGAGACGTACCGAGCATCCCCAAGCTTAATTCCTACTCGTCCTCGAGTAGGTAAATGATAAAACAGATTTTTTGATGTGGAATGCTATCTAACATATTTATCCATGTAATTTTATTTATTGTGGCATGAATATTTAGATCCATAAGATTCAAAGCAAAAGTTTAATATTGACATCAAAACAATAATACTTCAAGCGTACTAATAAAGCAATCATGTCTTTTCAAAATAACATGGCCAAAGAAAGTTATCCGTACAAAATCATATAGTCTGGCTATGCTCCATCTTTATCACACGAAGTATTAAATCATGCACAACCCCAATGACAAGCCAAGCAATCATTTCATACTTTTGATGTTCTCAAATTTTTTCAACTTTCACACAATACATGAGTGTGAGCCATGGATATAACACTATAGGTGGAATAGAATATGGTGGTTGTGGAGAAGACAAAAAGAAGGAGATAGGCTCACATCAACTAGGCATATTGACGGGCTATGGAGATGACCATCAATAGATATCAATGTGAGTGAGTAGGGATTGCCATGCAACGGATGCACTAGATCTATAAGTTTACGAAAGCTCAAAAAGAAACTAAGTGGTGTGCATCCAACTCGCTTGCTCACGAAGACCTAGGGCATTTTGAGGAAGCCCATCAGTGGAATATACAAGACAAGTTCTATAATGAAAAATTTCCACTAGTATATGAAAGTGACAACATAGGAGACTCTATATCATGAAGATCATAGTGCTACTTTGAAGCACAAGTGTGGTGAAAGTATAGTAGCATTGACCCTTCTCTCTTTTCTCTCATTTTTTTATTTTGGGCTCTTTGGCCTCTCTTTTTTTCTCTATTTTTTTGTTTGGGCTTCTTTTGGCCTATTTTATTTTTTGTAAAGTCCGGAGACTCATCCCAACTCATAAGGGAATCATAGCTTCCATCATCCTTTCCTCAGATGGTTAATGCTCTAATAATGATAATCATCACACTTTATTTACTTACAACTGGATACTTAGAACAAAGATATGACGGAATGGTGGAAGATGCATGGCAATATGTCTCGGAATGGCTATGGAAATGCCATAATAGGTAGGTATGGTGGTTGTTTTGAGGAAGGGTATATGGTGGGTGTAATGCACTGGCGAAAGTTGCATGGTACTAGAGAGGCTAGCAATGGTGTAAGGGTGAGAGTGCGTATAATCCATGGACTCAACATTAGTCATAAAGAAATCACATACTTATTGCAAAAGTCTATTAGCTATTGAAACAAAGTACTACACGCATGCTCCTAGGGGGATAGATTGGTAGTAAAAGACCATCGCTCGTCCCTAACTGCCACTCATAAGGAATACGATCAGTAAATAAATCATGCTCCGACTTCATCACATAATGGTTCACCATACGTGCATGCTACGGGAATCACAAACTTTAACACAAGTATCTCTACCAATCCACAGTTACTCACTAGCATGACTCTAATATCACCATCTTTATATCTCAAAACAATCATAAGGAATCAAACTTCTCATAGTATTCAACACTCTTTATATGAAAGTTTATATTATATCCCTATTTGCCCATCATATTAGGACTAAATTCATATCCTAAGCAAATTACCATGCTGCTTAGAGACTCTCAAAATAATATAAGTGAAGCATGAGATTTCAACAATCTATAAAAATAAAGCCACCGCCGTGCTCTAAAAAGATATAAGTGAAGCACTAGAGAAAAATTGCCTAGCTCAAAAGATATAAGTGAAGCACATAGAGTATTCTAATAAATTCACGATTCATGTGTGTCCCTCTCAAAAGGTGTGTACAGCAAGTATGATTGTGGCAAATTAAAAAGCGAAGACTCATATCATATAAGACAGATGCTCCAAGCAAAACACATATCATGTGGTGAATAAAACTATAGCCTCAAGTAATTTTACTGATGGATTGAAGACGAAAGAGGGGATGCCATCCAGGGCATCCCCAAGCTTAGATGCTTGGTTGTCCTTGAATATTGACTTGGGGTACCTTGGGAATCCCCAAGCTTAGGCTCTTGCCACTCCTTATTCTATAGTCCATAAAATCTCTACCCAAAACTTGAAAACTTCACAACACAAAATTCAACAGAAAACTCATGAGATCCGTTAGTATAAGAAAATAAATCACCACTTTTTGGTACTGTTGTGAACTCATTATTTATTTATATTGGTGTAATATCTACTATATTACAACTTCTCCATGGTTCATACCCCCCGATAGTAACCATAGATTCATTAAAATAAGCAAAGAACACATAGAAAACAGAATCTGTCATAACAGTCTGTAGCAATCTGAAAACTTAGTATACTTATGTAACTCCAAAAATTCTGAAAAATTAGGACAACCTGGGAAATTTGTGTATCAATATTGTGTAAAAAAATAGATCAAAATCACGCTTCTGTGATTTTTAAAAATTGTTTTAATGAGTGCAACAGTTTCTGGTTTTCAGCAAGATCAAATCAACTATCACCATAAGCCATCCCAAAGGTCTTACTTGGCTCAAACACTAATTGAAACATCAAAACACATCTAACCAGAGGCTAGATGATAAATTTATTGAAAAACAGAGCCAAAAACAAAAAAACATAAAAATAAATTGGGTTGCCTCCCAACAAGCGCTATTGTTTAACGGCCCTAGTTAGGCATAAAACATAGATCTAGGTATGGTCATCTTTGGTATGAAATCCATAAGTAGCCCTCATAATATATTCATATGGAAATTTAATTTTGTTTCTTGGAACCATGCCCTTCCAGAACGGAAATTTAAATCTAATGTTTCCTTCTTTCGTATCAATAATTGCACCAGTCGTTCTAAGGAAAGATCTACAAAGAATAATAGGACATGTAGGATTGCAATCTATATCAAGCACAATGAAATCTACGGGCACATAATTCCTATTTTCAACAATAAGAACATCATTAATCCTTCCCATAGGTTTCTTAATAGTGGAATCCGCTAGATGCAAATTTAAAGAATAATCATCAAATTCACGAAAACCTAGCACATCACATAAAGTTTTTGAAATCGTGGAAACGCTAGCACCCAAATCACACAAAGCATGGCACTCATAATATTTAATTTTGAATCTTAATAGTAGTTTCCCACTCATCATAAAGCTTTCTAGGGATTGAAACTTCCAATTCAAGTTTTTCTTCAAAAGATTTCATCATAGCATCAACGATATGTTTAGTAAAAGCTTTATTTTGATTATAAGCATGAGGAGAATTCAACATGGATTGCAAGAAGGAAATACTATCTATCAAAGAACAGTTATCATAATTAAAATCCTTGAAATCCAAAAGAGTGGGTTCATCGCTGTGATAACCTGGCTTAATAGGGATGTTAGACTACTCATATCAATAAGGAATTCCTTCTTTTCCGGGAGCCCATTCAGAAAGAACTCCAAAGTTAGGCGTGCTTAGCTTGGAGTAATTTTAGGATGGGTGACCGATCGGGAAGTTGCTCCCGGGTGTGCACGAGTGAGGACAAAGTGCGCAGAAAAGACTAGTATTGATCTGTGGGGCCAGTCTAGATCCCGCCAGGAGTAACGGCCACCGACGGGTGTGTCCGGGGCATTACAAGTTGGTATCAAAGCCGACCCGCGCGGTTACATGGATGTTTGTGGACAGGTGTGCGGTCATGTTGTGCATGATGTTTGTGACCCATCGTGGCACACGACATGGCACATGTGCCGGACTGGAAGCACAGACGTATGTGCCAAGAGGGACATTCCTGTGGCCCAACGAGGATGTCGGTTCCTATGAGTGGGGGTGTATGTGATAGCCTGACTTAATAGGGATGATATACTACTCATATCAATAAGGAATTACTTCTTTTCCGGGAGCCCATTTGGAAAGAACTCCAAAGTTAAGCATGCTCAGCTTGGAGTAATTTCAGGATGGGTGACCGACCGGGAAGTTCCTCCCGGGTGCGCACGAGTGAGGACAAAGTGCGTAGAAAGACTAGTATTGATCTGTGGGGCCAGTTTAGATCCCGCTAGGAGTAACGGCCACCGGCGGGTGTGTCCGGGGCGTTACAATCGCTACTTACAGTTTTGACCTCTCCAATCCCACTTTTATCAATTTTTGCATTAAGATCTATAAACTCCGAATTATTGGGACGCCTTCTAGCTAAAGTTGACTCATCTGCAGTCCCATCTCTATCAAGATTTATATTAGAAAACAAAGATTCAATAGGATCCACACCAATCACTTTAAGATCTTCATCATTATTATCACAAGACTCCGGTTTAGCGGCCATCTTATTTACCAAAGTGGTTTGTTTATTGGAAATTTGGCCTAGTAAATTTTCAAGATGAGCAAATTGAGATTTAAGACCATAAAAATTCCTTAGAAATACCATCGAGCTCTTTATTAATATACTCCATCATAGTTTTTTGTTCTTTAAGCTCGTTCCTAAAGAAACTATTATGCTCAAATTGTAGAGACATGAAGCTTTTAACATTATTTTTAATCTCTTCCAAGTTCCTAAAATAATGATCAAAACTCATGGCTTGAGCCATACGGGCAAACAAGGAATCTAGTACACGAGCAAATGAAAAGACGAACAGAAGAAGGGCAAATAAAAAGGCAAATCATTTTGTGTTTTTCTGAAATCGTTTTAGAAGTGGGGTGCTACTTCTTGAGCTTGCGTTGTTTTTTCCCTTGAGGAGGAAAGGGTGATGAAGCAAAGTAGATATAAGTATTTTCCTTAGTTAGAGAACCAAGGTATCAATCCAGAAGGAGACAAGACACAAATCACCAAGACCTGCACAAACAATCAAACAACTTGCACCCAACGCGATAAAGGGGTTGTCAATCCCTTCACGGTTAATTGCAAAAGTGAGATCTGATAGAGATAGAATAAACTAAACAAAAGATAAAGTAAATATTGGTATTTTTGGTTTATAGATCGGAAAGTAAAATATTGCAAAATAGTAGATCGGAAATTACTGTCGAGCAATTGATAGAAAAGTTCAAAGTTATGACAATATCTAAGGCAATGATTATGAAATATAGGCATCACGTCTGTGTCAAGTAGACCGACTCCTGCCTGCATGTACTACTATTACTCCACACATCGACCGACTCCTACCTGCATCTAGAGTATTAAGTTCATGAAGAGCAGAGTAACGCATTAAGTAAGATGACATGATGTAGAGGAATAAACTCAAGAAATATGATGTAAACCCCATGTTTTTATCCTCGATGGCAACAATACAATATGTGCCTTGTTGCCCCTACCGTCACTGGGAAAGGACACTGCAAGATTGAACCCAAAGCTAAGCACTTATCCCATTGCAAGAAAAACCAATCAAGTTGGCCAAACCAAACCGATAGTTCGAAGAGAATTACAAAGATATCAAATCATGCATATAAGAATTCAGAGAAGATTCAAACAATATTCATAGATAAGCTGATCATAAATCCACAATTCATCGGATCTCGACAAACACACCACAAAAGAATATTACATCGGATAGATCTCCAAGAACATCAAGGAGAACATGGTATTGAGAATCAAAGAGAGAAGCCATCTAGCTACTAGCTATGGACCCGTCGGTCTGAGGTAAACTACTCACACTTCATCGGAAGGGCAATAGAGTTAATGTAGAAGCCCTTTGTGATCGAATCCCCCTCCGGCAGGATGCCAGAAAAGGCCCCTAGATGGGATCTCATGGGTACAGAAGGTTGCGGCGGTGGAGAAGTGTTTTCGTGGATGCTTCTGGTGGTTTGGGGATATATGTGAATATATAGGGCCAAGGGTTAGGTTAGAGGAATCCCGAGGAGGTGGCAAGGCAGGGGGCGCGCCCTCCACCCTTACCACCGCCTCGTGGCTCTCCTAACTTCATCTCCAAGTCTCCTGGGTGTCTTCTGGTCCAAGAAAAATCATCGCGAAGGTTTATTCCGTTTGGACTCCGTTTGGTATTCCTTTTTTGCGTGCTCAAAAACAAGGAAAAAACATAAAATGGCACTGGGCTCTTGGTTATTCCCAAAAATAATATAAATAGCATATTAATGCATATAAAACATCAAAAACTGATAAGTATAATAGCATGGAATAATAAAAAAATTATAGATATGTTGGAGACGTATCAAGCATCCCCAAGCTTAATTCCTGCTCGTCCTCGAGTAGGTAAATGATAAAAACAGAATTTTTGATGTGGAATTCTACCTAACATATTTATCCATGTAAAGTTTTTGTATTGTGGCATGAATCATCAGATCCATAAGATTCAAAACAAAAGTTTAATGTTGACATAAAAACAATAATACTTCAAGCATACTAAGAAGGCAATTATGTCTTCTCAAAATAACATGGCCAAAGAAAGTTATTTCTACAAAACCATATAGTCTGGCTATGCTCCATCTTCATCACACAAAATATTCAAATCATGCACAACCCCGATGACAAGCCAAGCAATTGTTTCATACTTTTGGTGTTCTCAAACCTTTTCAACTTTCACGCAATACATGAGCATGAGCCATGGACATATCACTATAGGTGCAATAGAATATGGTGGTTGTGGAGAAGACAAAAAGAGGGAGATAGTCTCACATCAACTAGGCATATCAACGGGCTATGCATATGACCATCAATAGATATAAATGTGAGTGAGTAGGGATTCCCATGAAACGGATTCACTAGAGCTATAAGTTAATGAAAGCTCAAAAAGAAAAACTAAGTGGGTGTGCATCCAAGTTGCTTGCTCATGAAGACCTAGGGCAATTTGAGGAAGCCCATCATTGGAATATACAAGCCAAGTTCTATAATGAAAAATTCCCACTAGTATATGAAAGTTACAACATAGGAGACTCTCTATCATGAAGATCATGGTGCTACTTTGAAGCACAAGTGTGGAAAAAGGATAGTAACATTGCCCCTTCTCTCTTTTTCTCTCATTTTTTTGTTTGGCTTCTTTGGCCTCCTTTTTCCTCACATGGGACAATGCTCTAATGATGATGATCGTCACACTTCTATTTACTTACAACTCAAGAATTACAACTCGATACTTAGCACAAAAATATGACTCTATATGAATGCCTCCGGTAGTGTACCGAGATGTGCAATGACTCAAGAGTGACATGTATGAAAGAATATGAAAGGTGGCTTTGCCACAAATACGATGTCAACTACATGATCATGCAAAGCAATATGACAATGATGAAGTGTGTCATAATAAATGTGTTGGGGGAAACGAACACCTATGGGATCACAGGAATCCCTTCTACGTTCGGCGGGGAGAGTAGCTGCATGAAGAGTAGGTCTAGCAGTCAGAACAAGGGGATTTTTTACCCAGGTTTGGGACGCAAAGATGCGTAATACCCTAGTCCCGCTTGTCTGAATATATGTGTTCTTGAGCTTTTGAACTAGCTGCGGTGCATGCCTAGTCCAAAAAGTTAGAATCCTCTCTCTGTACACCTCGGGCCTCCTTTTATACATAAAAGGGTCGCCACAATGGCACACAGGAGGTGGAAAGCAAGCTACAGTGTATGAGCTTATCGCTCGGCACCGTAGGACAAACGCATTTAATGCGTTGCCTATGTGCCCTCTTACTTTATCGGGGACGGAAACAGAAGCCATCCCGTCCGTCACCGCCCTCTTGCTTTGACATGCGTCCAGGTTGACGAGGATGCAGTGCCATGCTGGCTAGCTAGCTGCTGTGTTGGTGGGTGGTAGAGCCTCCACGAAGATCTCCATGCCGCCACGCAGGCGCCTGCTTAGTTGGCACATTGGTTATCGCACTAGAGTGGTGGTGAGGTGGCAAATCCTTGCTGGGCGCGGGCCTGGCCACGGCCCAGAATCGTCCCCGGCAAGGGTCTTGCCAGGGATCTTCTTCTTCTAGTCCCACGTGGACCCGCAGGCCATCAATCTTCATGAAGATCTGCATGCTACTATGCATGCATTCCCAAATCTTGGTCTTAACATTGTCGATGGTGTTAGAACTCTCAGATTCAAAGGTGATGGCCTTGCTGGTGCTTCGCAGGTTGCCCTAGCAAGGATGTTGCCGGGGGAGGTCCAACTTCTCTTCTGCTTCTTGTTCTCTGTATTGGGTGTTGGCTTGGTAGCCTTGTGTTCTGTCTTCTGCCATCCTGCCGGGCATGGCCACAGGCATGGCTACAACTGCCCGTGCATGAGTAAGGGGTACAGAAAGAACCCATACTTTTGTACAGCGACAGGAGCCCCTGGGCCTGGGCCACACGTGAGCACAAGGCATAGTTGGGCCAGGCCCAAGGCAGTGCACGGGCACGCGTGGCAGGAACTTAACTTCCACGATCTCTTTGCCAGTTGCGCTTCCCCACGATCTGCGTTGGATGCGTGACGTGGGGGTCATGCGTGGGACGGCCTCAGCATGCTTGCATCATCTCACAGTCGATAGTAAAGAGGTGGTCCGTGCTTCCCTCATTTAGAAAAGAGGGATTTGTAGGGGCGCTACTCATTTACTAAATGGACTTGGGTCGCAGCCTGCATGGCGCCGCACCCCACGATCACGGTGTGGAAAACCGTCGCCCCACCTGTCCTCACGCCTCTTTTCGTTCGCCATGTGTCCCTCATGCCTTGGGAAGGGCAGGCGGTGGATGCGGAGGACATGGGCTTTAACACCGAGGCAGGAAACCAGGCGTCACTGATTGGGGCAGCGGGTCGGTCCCGATTCCCTGTGCTTCAGGAGGCCGCATTGGTCGTGCGGGGCGGCCGCCCCTTGGGCTGGGAGGCCAGGCTCCGGCCCTGCCCTTCTATAAAGAGGGAGAGCGACGGTGCCTTTCCGCACTCGCCTTCTTCTCCTCCTTCTACTTGGTATCTTTCTTCCACTCGCCATGGTGAGAGGACGCACTGGCGCTTCGACGGTGGCGATGAGGGCTTCTGCTTGACAGCGCGTTCCTCCTCCTCCAGAGCTTCCAGTGGCGGAGCCCACCGTGAGGGGGAGAGGAAGGGGACGAGGCCGAGGTCGCTGTGGTACTCGGGGAAGAGGAGGACGGGGCAGTGCGCCGGCTGTGCTTCCGTTGGCGGCCCCTCCTCCAATGGACGACCATGTCGGAGATCAGCCTTACGAGTTCTTCATCAGGTTGTAGAAGCGCGTGTGCGGCCATCTCAGCCTTCCTACCCTGTTTGCTTGGCTGAAGGAGCCGGATCCGCCGCAGGCTTTTACGCTACACATGAGGGGCTGCAGGAACGGCAGCACGTGGGTCGATGTCGACTTCCCCCGGCATCACGTCATGTACCTTCGCCGTGGGTGGAAAACTTTTGCACGCGCCCACAACTTTTCAGGGGGGCACGTTCTTCATTTCAAGTTAATGAAGAACGGCCCGTTCCCTGTCAAGGTCTTTGGGAGCTCAGGGATTCGCTTAGGGTGCTGCGTGGAGAGTTCCACTAACGACGAAAGCTCCTCCACGAACGACAGTGACGAGGAGGACAGTGCCAGCGATGACGACGGTAGCGGGCGGGAGGACGATGACTCCGACTCCAGCTGACCATAAGTGGCAGCACCATCATCTGCCCTGCCTCCTCCCTTGGCAACACGCCTTGCCGGGGGTTGCATCTTGTTGGCTCTGGCATTGGTGGTCGACGGGCTTCCCCGTCAAGCTCTCCATCGACGTGTTCCCCATGCCTGTACCCGTCTTCACCTGCTGTACCTGGGAGGAAAGGAGCAAGAATGGGTATTACATGGCACTTTTCTTTTTTTTTCAATCTGTAGGCACTTGCCAAATCTTAACTTTCTAGAAAATGTAATCCCCCGAGCCCATGCTTATGTTCTGTAACATTTGTACTTGCATCAGCATATCAATGAAAAAGATGAGATTTTTCCGGGAACCCATTCACGTATACGTCCATGCGGAGGCGAACTCCTCCTTAATAAAAATAAATGAGTTTTCCCGGCAAGCTATCTTGCCGGTGCCCTTTGTGCCTGCCGGAGAATGACATTTACCGGGTTACAGATAAAGGGCCCAGCCCCCTAACATCTCTGTTTATCGAAGGCTACTGTGACCATTCCGACCGAAGCAGCGTTCGGGTCGGGGATGGGATCACCTAAGTCTAAAAAGAGTGGTGAGGTTTTCTAATGCACAAGTCACAAGTTATGAACATGGATGGACAAGAGGTGAACTTTATCTATTTAATCCGCCGGGGATCGCCGTGCCAGGTAGTCTTCTCGACCTCTTGCCGGAGCGTTGTCACTGCGGCTGAAAGGAGAAGGCAAGAGCATGGAACCTTGGCGGTTCGTTAGTACCTGCTAGGACCTAAGATAGCACAATATCCTGGACAAGCATGCATGCATATATACATATACATAAACATGGAAACTAGCAGGAAACTATACATACTAAAAGTTATTCGGCTACGCACAGGGTTGATACGTCTCCAACGTATCTATAATTTTTGATTGCTCCATGCTACTTTATCTACTGTTTTGGACTATAATGGGCTTTATTTTCCACTTTTATATTATTTTTGGGACTAACCTATTAACCGGAGGCCCAGCCCAGAATTGCTGTTTTTTGCCTTTTTCAGTATTTCGAAGAAACAGAATATCAAACGAAGTCCAAACGGAATGAAACTTTCGGGAACGTGATTTACTCATCAGATAAGATCCAGGAGACTTGGACCCTCCGTCAAGAAAGCCACGAGGCGGTCACGAGGGGGAGGGCGCGGGCGCGCCCCCTGCCTCGTGGGCCCCTCGGAGCTCCACAGATGTACTCCTTCCTCCTATATATACCTACGTACCCCCATTGGACCAGATAAGGAGCCAAAAACCTAATTCCACCGCCGCAACCTTCTGTATCCACAAGATCCCATCTTGGGGCCTGTTCCGGAGCTCCGCCGGAGGGGGCATCCACCACGGAGGGCTTCTACATCATCACCATAGCCCCTCCGATGAAGTGTGAGTAGTTTACTTCAGACCTTTGGGTCCATAGCTAGTAGCTAGATGGCTTCTTCTCTCTTTTTGGATCTCAATACAATGTTCTCCCCTTCTCTCGTGGAGATCTATTCGATGTAATCTTGTTTTTGCGGTGTGTTTGTTGAGACCGATGAATTGTGGGTTTATGATCCAACTTATCTATGGAAAATATTTGATTCTTCTCTGAATTCTTTTATGTATGATTGAGTTATCTTTGCAAGTCTCTTCGAATTATCCGTTTGGTTTGGCCAACTAGATTGGTAGTTCTTGCAATGGGAGAAGTGCTTAGCTTTGGGTTCAATCTTGCGGTGTCCTTACTCAGTGACAGAAAGAGTTGCAAGGCACGTATTGTATTGTTGCCATCGAGGATAACAAGATGGGGTATTTATCATATAGCATGAATTTATTCCTCTACATCATGTCATCTTGCTTAAGGTGTTACTCTGTTTTTAACTTAGATAGCGGTCGATGAGTGGAGTAATAGTAGTAGATGCAGAATCATTTCGATCTACTTGTCACGGACGTGATGCCTATATACATGATCATACCTAGATAACCTCATAACTATGCTCAATTCTATCAATGGCTCAACAGTAATTTGTTCACCCACCGTAGAATATCTATGCTCTTGAGAGAAGCCACTAGTGAAACCTATGGCCCCCGGGTCTATTCTCATCATATCAATCTCCATTACTTTATTTTACTTGTTTTGCCTTTACCTTTTTACTTTGCATCTTTATATCAAAAATACCAAAAATATTATCTCTATCAGATCTCACTCTGTAAGTGACCGTGAAGGGATTTACAAACCCTAAGCGTTGGTTGCGAGTTGCTATTATTTTGTGCAGGTACGAGGGACTTGCGCGTGACCTCCTACTGGATTGATACCTTGGTTCTCAAAAACTGAGGGAAATACTTACGCTACTGTACTGCATCACCCCCTCCTCTTGGGAAAAACGAACGCAAGCTCGAGACGTAGCAAGGGTCTACGCCTGGCTCTGTACATAGGGTTACATGCCTTGCTGGCAAGGCTAGTACAAAAGGGTGCTGCCGGGGCTCCTGGCAACCGCGCCTTACGGGTAAAACTTGCGAAGATGTTCGATATTCCAGGAGTTGCTCACCAGAATGCCATCTTCGGTCTCCAGGCGGACTGCGCCGGTCTTGGTTTCTCGTATTACCCGATAAGGGCCTTCCCACTTTGGCGTCAACTTGTTAGAATTCTTGGCGGACTGAACGCACTGAAGAACAAGGTCGCCTTCCTCAAGGCTTCGGGCATGAACCTTGCGGCTATGGTAGCGGCGCAGGGTTTGGTGGTAGCGAGCGGCTTGCACAGCAGCCCGAAGACGATCTTCCTCAAGGAGGGTTGCATCATCTTGGCGCAACTGCTCTTGCTCAAGCTCATCATAAGCGAGCACCCAAGGTGATCCATATATGAGTTCCGTGGGGAGAACTGCTTCTGCCCCGTATACCAGGGCAAAGGGTTTCTGGCCAGTGGCTCGATTTAGTGTCGTTCTGATTGACCAAAGAACTGTTGGCAGTTCATCAATCCAGCGCCTTCCACACTTGAGTATCCTATCGAAAGCCCTTGTTTTGAGGCCTCGCAACACTTCAACATTTGCCCTTTCTGCCTGGTCATTGCTTCTTGGATGAGCAACAGAAGCAAAGCAAACTTAGCTGCTAAGGTCTTGGATATACTGCATGAAGGTGCGGCTTGTGAACTGTGTGCCATTTTCGGTGATGACTCTGTTTGGGACACCAAAACGGCAAACGAGTCCCTTGAAGAACTTGATGGCTAACTGCGTTGTCACCTTTCTCACTGGCTCCACTTCCGGCCACTTTGTGCACTTGCCAATTGCGACGTACAAGTACTCAAAGCCCCTGACAACACGAGGAAAGGGGCCCGTATGTCGAGCCCCCAGACCAAAAATGGCTAGGAAAGAGGAATTGTTTGAAGAGCCTGGGCTGGTTGATGAAGCTTCTTTGAATGAAACTGGCACGCTTCACACTTGGTTACTAGTGCCATTGCATCCTGGAGGGCAGTGGGCCAGAAGAAACCTTGCCGAAATGCTTTGCCGACAAGGGCTCTTGACCCTATGAGGGAGCCACATATGCTTCCTTGTATCTCTGCCAACAGCTCCAGTCCATCCTCCCGAGGAATACACTTCAATTTCACGCCCTTCGGCCTCCTTCTGTATAGGACATCATCCACAAACTGGTACATGTTGGACCGACGGGCTACTTTTTCTGCTTCTTCCTGCTCCTCAGGGAGCTCCCCTGTTTCGAGGAAACGAACGGTATGCTGCACCCATGCTGGAGCCTGAGGCTCGACGACAAGGACTAAAGGCATGTCTTCTGCTGCGAGGGCAGCTATCTCTACGGCAAGGGCCGATGGCCCTGCCAGAGACTGCTGCTCCCCGGCAAGCTTGGGGTACCCAGCAACTTCCTTGCCAGCGGCTCCTGGGAGCTCAGTGGGAAAGTACTTGCCGAGGCCCATTTTCCTTCGCTTGGTCTGTCCTGCTGATGGCTCAACGGATGGCTGGGTTAATTGAAGCACAAAGGTACCTGGTTCCACAGGAAACTTGAGGGCAACGCATTTTGACAGGTCGTCGGCAATGTTGTTTTGTGCTCGAGGAACATGCTCTGCTTGCAGACTGTCAAAGTGCTCCTCCAACTTCCTCACTTCATCCACGTAGGCCTCCATCAATGGGCTCTGATAATCCTTATTGACTTGTTTGACAACAAGCTGCGAATCACCTCTGATGATGAGCTTCCTGATTTCGAGGTCTACCGTGATCCTGAGACCGGCAAGCAGCCCCTCATACTTTGCGGTGTTGTTCATCGACCTTTCCCAGGGAAAGTGCATCTGGACTATGTACTTGAGGCGCTCTCCAGTGGATGAGACGAGTAGCACGCCAGCACCTTGCAACGAGAAAGCCCCATCAAAGTACATAATCCAATGACTACTTGCCTCTTTGTCGGGGAGAGTGGTCTCTTGAACTTCTTCGTCGGGCGTGGATGTCCATTCTGCTATGAATTCTGCCAAGGCCCTGCTCTTGATCGTCGAAGTGCTTTCAAACTTGAGGCCAAAGCTTGACAGTTCCAACACCCACTCCACAATCCTCCCAGTTGCATCTGGGTTGTGCAAGATCCGTTGCAACGGGAGGCGAGTGACGACGGTGATCTCATGTGCTTGGAAATAGTGACGCAACTTTCTCGAGGTCATAAGGAGGCCGAAAAGCAGCTTCTGCATACCAGAATACCTTGATCTAGCCCCCTGCAAGAAGGAGCTAACAAAATAGATTGGATGTTGCATCACCTTCTTCTTCTGTCTTACTTCGCTCACTTGTGGAGACTCTGTCTTGCCGGGACCGGGCTTTGCCAGGGGTTCTGCCTTGCCGGGATCAGGCCCTGCCGGCCCCAGATCTTCATCCAACGGCCTTGCCACTACTGTTACCTCTTCTTCAACATCTCTCTACGCCACTAGCGCAGCACTGACCACTTGATTCGTCGCTACCAAATATAGCAGCAACAACTCTTGTGGTTTGGGCGCGACTAGTATTGGCGTAGAGGAGAGGTACCTCTTTAAATCTTGCTGCGCTGCCTCTGCCTCCGGAGTCCATTTCATTGGACCCGCCTTTTTCAAAATCTTAAAAAAGGGGAGGGCGCGCTCAGCAGATTTGGAGATGAACCTACTCAGGGCAGCAACGCAGCCGGCAAGCCTACGGACAGCCTTGACTCGTCTGGGTGCCTCAATCTGCTCAATGGCTTTGATCTTGTCAGGATTCGCTTTGATCCCATGTTGAGACACAAAGAACCCCAAGAAGTTTGCCAGAGGGGACGCCGAACACACACTTCTCTAGGTTGAGCTTGAGGTTGATATTGCGCAAATTTGCAAAGATCCTGCACGAGCGTGGCCTTGTCCTTGGTTTTGACCACTATATCATCCATGTAAGCTTCCATATTTCTATGCAGCTGGGGCTCAAAACCAATCTGGACTGCTCGGGTGAATGTTGAACCAGCGCTTTTCAACCCGAAAGGCATCCGTACAAAACAATACGTACCACATGGGGTGATGAACGCGGTCTTTTCTTCATCTTCCTTCTTCATCAAGATCTGATGGTATCCTGAGTATGAGTCAAGGAACGACAACAGGTCGCACCCAGAAGTGGAGTCCACTATTTGGTCGATACATGGCAATAGGAAAGGATCCTTTGGATAGGCTTTATTGATATTAGTATAGTCGATACACAGCCTCCATTTCCCATTCACCTTACGTACTACCACTGGATTGGCCAACCACGTCGGGTGGAGTACTCCCTTAACCAAGCCTGCCGCCTCCAACTTCCTGATCTCATCGATGATGAACTCTTGTCGCTCCAAAGCTTTCTTTCTGACCTTCTGCTTGATGGGTCGTGCATGGGGACAAACAGCAAGGTGGTGCTCAATCACTTCCCTGGGAACGCCAGGGATGTCGGATGCTTGCCACGCAAACACATCGACATCCGCCCGCAGGAAGGCAATGAGCGCGCTTTCCTATTTGCTGTCAAAGGTGGAGCTTATGGTAAAAGCTCCACCCATGCCATCTTCCCTGACGGGTACCTTCTTGGTTTTTGGTGGGGCCGCCTTGGACTTCTTGCTCTTGCCAGAAGAGCTCTCTGGCATCTCCTCAGCAGGAACACAACACTCCGAAGATGCGCGTTTGCCGGAGTGAGTGCAGGAGCCATTGCCGGAGCCAGGAGCCTTGCCGGTGGCCGAGGGCCTTGCCGGTCTTCCTATCGGTGGCAGGAGCAAGTGTCTTGGAGGCGGACACTGCAACTACCTCTCAGTAGAGTTGATCGGCGCAGATGAGTGCATCCTTCTTGTCGTAGCTGACGGTGATGACGCTCATCGGGCCGGGTATCTTCAGCTTGTTGTACGTGTAGTGTGACGCCCCCATGAACTTGGCCAGTGCGGGATGGTCAAGGATCCCGTTATATGGTAACGGGATCTCAATGACATCAAAAACAATCTTCTCATCCTGTAGTTTAGGTCGCCACCAAACATAACCGGCAGTGTGACCTTTCCCTTGGGTTGACTCCTCCCCAGATTGATCCCCTGGAACATACCTGTTTCTTCGAGATCTCCATCAGCGATCTGTAGCCTCCTGATCACATTGGGCGAGATCCAGTTCAGACCGGCCCCACCGTCAACTAACATCTTCGTCACCTTGAGGTTGCGTATTGTTGGTGAGACCAACAACGGCAAACACCCGACCGCGGTTGTGTGATCAGGGTGATCCTCGGCGTCGAAGATGATAGGCGTGTGGGACCACTTTAGTGGCCTCTGGGCGTCGACCATCGGTTCCGTTGCATTTATCTCACGCGCCCACTGTTTAAGCTGGCAGTGGGAGGAATGCAACGAGGCACCTCCGTCAACACACACGAGCTCTATCACCTTCTGAAACACATGCTCGATGGACTCGTCGTCATCATCATGATCGTCATCCTCCTCTTTCTTGTTGCGGCCACGGGCAGGCCTCTCTTGTTGCTTCTCCTTGTCGCCGCCACCTCCTCGGCCGCCGCGCTTCTTGTCGGATCCTTTAGCGCCACCTTGGACCTTCTCTTTGTCTCGTCTCTTGTACTCAGCCCTTTGCTTCTCCATCAGCAGCTCAACTTGGCGGCAATTTTGAAGGTCGTGGCCCTTGGTACGGTGAATCTTGCAGTACTGCTTGTCAGGGCCCTCTGACTTGCCGGCAGCCGCCAAGGCCAGGCAGGCATTGCACCCGGCAGTCTCCTTGCCGGGGTCATCAACCTTGGCCTTCTTGGCAGTGCCGGGGTCGCCTGATTCCTCAACGGCAAGCACGGTCTTGCCCTTGCGCTTCCTGTTGCGTCGTCGGCCCTTTTTTGTCGGGGCGACGACGTCTTCGTCTTTAGAGTCACTTACCACATCGACATCCTCGCCGGGGTACTTTCTTCCTTCCTCAGCTTGGGCACATCTGTCAGCCAGAACATACAGTTCAGCTACATCCGCAACCTTGTTCATCTCCAGCTCTTCACGCATCTTGCGATTGCGCATGTTCTGGTGGAACGCGCTGATGACAGCAGCAGGATGAACATCGGGGATGTTGTATTGCACACGGCTGAATCTTTGTATGTATTTGCGGAAGCATTTGCCGTCTTTCTAAGGGATCACTTGCAAATCGCTTGCCTGGCCAGGAGCTATGTGGCCGCCCGTAAAGGCACCGAAAAACTCGTGGCATAGATCCGACCAAGAGGAGATGGAATCTATCAGCAAGTGCATCAACCATGACCTGACGTTGGGCTTCAGCACCAACGGGAAATAGTTGGCGAGAACCTTGTCATGTCGTGCTTCGGAAGCTTGCATCGCAATGGTGTAGACGCTCTGGAATTCAGACGGGTGAGTCTTGCCATCGTACTTCTCCGGGACCTCCGGTTTGAACATGCGGGTGGTGGGCCAAGGGAACTGCCATAGCTCACGTGTGAACGCTGGACAGGTTATTGCATAGGGCAAGTCGCTAGCATCCCCTGGCGCAGGCATGTACGAAGTAGGCCCAACACACCTATCAAATTGGTGACGCGCCTCCCATCGCTGCTCAATAGTGGCCCGGGCGTCTTCCTTGAGCCGCTCCCGAAGAACTTGACGTTGGTCGCGACGCGCCCGTGGGTCAGACAACACCATGGACATGTTATCACAGGCGTCAACCCGACAGGCCGACCGTGGTGGAGGGGAGTGCACCGTGGTTGCGGCGCCTCCAACCCTTCCACTATCAACGTGCGCCGGCTTGGTGGTCCGGCGCCGCGAGGGACTTGCTTCCCGGTGTCCATCCCTGTTGGCATGCCAATAAGGCTTTGGATGGCAGCCCTCCACTCTTCTTGCTTCTCCAAAGCAGGAGGAAAGTCGAGGAGTAGCTGCGCTCGCACCAATGCTTCTGCTCGTGTGGGTGGCAGCGACAGGCGCGAGGAATGGGAGGAACTCGGACGTCTAGCTATGTTAGAAGGAGTCCCATCATGATTCCAAGGCCACGCGCATTTTTTGCCAGCATCATGGCGTGCATGTCGGCCCTGCGCATCGTGAGAGTGATGCTAAGGGCTCTTGCCACGACGACTCCTAGGGTCCTCACCGTCGCGGCGCTGTTCATCACGCAAGAGCTGGGAAGGCCGTGGCACGTGCGCTGGCGGGGTCGTCCTTCTGCCCTTGGAGGTCCCCGCACCACCCGTAGGTAGCGCGGCTCTGTCCTTGGGTGCGGCGGTGTGCGGACCGCCGTCATTGCTGTGGTTGATGCCGCTCGCCTGGCTTCTCGTATCAAGGTAGCGTGGATGATCTTGATCTCCTCCGCCACTGGCGTCTGCCATGCCACCCGTCCATGCTGGCACGAGCTGACCGGCTCCGGACGAACCGACCGCTGCGACCGTCTTCTTCTTTGGGGCCATGGCGAAGGAGAAACTGCTACGTCAAATACTAGACCGGATTCTCACAACTATTGCCCCCTACCTAGCGCGCCAAAGATGCCGGGGAAACGAACACGTATGGGATCATAGGAATCCCTTCTACATTCGGCGGGGAGAGTAGCTGCACGAAGAGCGGGTCTAGCAGTCAGCACAAGGGGATTTTTACCCAGGTTCGGGCCGCAAAGATGCGTAATACCCTAGTCCTGTTTGTCTGTATATATGTGTTCTTGAGCTTTTGAACTAGCTGCGGTGCATGCCCAATCAAAAAAGTCTGAATCCTCTCTCTGTACACCTCGGGCCTCCTTTTATACATAAAATGGGTCGCCACAGTGGCACACAGGAGGTGGAAAGCAAGCTATAGTGTATGAGCTTATCCCTCGGCACCGTAGGACAAACACATTTAATGTGTTGGCTACGTGCCCTCTTACTTTATCGGGGACGGCAACAGAAGCCATCCCATCCAACACCGTCCCCCTTGCTTTGACACGCGTCCAGGTAGGCGAGGCATGCAGTGCCACGCCAGCTAGCTAGCTGGTGTGTTGGTGCAGTGGTAGAGCCTCCACGAAGATCTGCATGCCGCCACACAGGCGCCTGCTTAGTTGTAACGCTGGTCGTCACACTGGAGTGGTGGTGAGGTGGCAAATCCTTGTTGGGCGCTGGCCTGGCCGCGGCCCAGCAATCGTCCCCGGCAAGGCTTGCCGGGGGCCTCGCAATCGTCCCCAACAAGGGTCTTGCCGGGGGTCTTCTTCTTCTGGTCCCACGTGGACCCATAGGCCATCAATCTTCATGAAGATCTGCATGCTACTATGCACGCGTTCCCAAATCTTGGTCTTAACGTTGTCGATGATGTCAAAACTCTCAGCCTCAAAGGTGATGGCCTTACTGGTGTTTCACAGGTTGCCCCGGCAAGGATGTTGCCGGGGGAGGTCCAACTTGTCTTGTGCTTCTTGTTCTCTGTATTGGGTGCTATCTTGTCAGTCTTGTGTTCTGTTTTCTGCCGTCCTGTCGGGCCTGGCCACAGGCATGGCTACGACTGCCCGTGCACGAGTAAGGGGTACAGAAAGAACCCATACTTTTGTACACCGACAAAATGGAACGGTGGAAAGTTGCATGGCAATATATCTTGGAATGGCTATGGAAATGCCATAATAGGTAGGTATGGTGGCTGTTTTGAGGAAGGTATATGGCGGGTGTATGGTACCGGTGAAAGTTGCGCGACACTAGAGAGGCTACCAATGATGGAAGGGTGAGACTGCGTATAATCCATGGACTCAACATTATTCATAAAGAACTCACATACTTATTGCAAAAGCCTATTAGTCATCGAAATAAAGTACTACGTGTCGGTGTCAAAACCGGCGGATCTCAGGAGGGGGTCCCGAACTGTGCATCTAAGGCTAATGGTAACAGGAGGCGAGGGACACAATGTTTACCCAAGTTCGGGCCCTCTCGATGGAGGTAATACCCTACTTCCTGCTTGATTGATCTTGATGATATGAGTATTACAAGAGTTTATCTACCACGAGATCGTAGCGGCTAAACCCTAGAAGCTAGCCTATGATTATGATTATTCTTGTCCTACGGACTAAACCCTCCGGTTTATATACGCACCGGAGGGGGCTAGGATTACACAGAGTCGGTTACAAAGGAAGGAATCTTCATATTCGAATTGCCAAGCTTGCCTTCCATGCAAAGGAGAGTCCCATACGGACACGGGAAAAAGTCCTCTATCTTGTATCTTCATAGCCCAACAGTTCGGCATATGCATATAGTCCGGCTGTCCGAGGACCCCTTAATCCGGGACTCCCTCAGTAGCCCCTGAACCAGGCTTCAATGACGATGAGTCCAGCGCGCAGATTGTCTTCGGCATTGCAAGGCGGGTTCCTTCTCCGAATACTCCAAAGTAGATCTTGAACATAAGAATCGTGTCCAGCTCTACAAAACAAATTCCACATACCACTGTAGAGAGTATAATATCCCACGAGTCCAATCTGCTGACAACTCATAGCGTGACATCAAGCCACGGCCTGGTCTTTATTCGAACCGTTTTTATCCTGCCCCTCCGTATCTCGAGGCGCGGTTTCATTGGCACGTCTTTTCAAAGCAGAGATTGTGTCCCCTTATCACTGGATTCTCATCAATGCGGGTATGGGTAACCCAACCGTGTCGTCCGCACGGCGCTTGGGAAATAAGCGAGCTTTAGGGCAAGTGGGGAGGCGCATGATTTTTACTGTCTTTATAAAGGGATAAGGATTCCCCTCTTTCACCCATGCCTACTTCTTCCTTTGCTCATTCATTCTCGAGCTCCAGCGCCCAAGCACCCATCTCTGCCGCCCAAAAAGCACTCCAACCATGTCTGCATCTGGAGCGCAAGGCAAGTGGATGGCCTCATCCGTCAAGGAGAAGGATATCAAGAAACTCCGGGAGGCCGGATACCTGGCCAAGAAGATCGCACACCGTCTCCCAGCGGCAGGACAGATCGTCCCTACTCCGGAACTCCACGAGAGGGTTGTATTCCTCCCTCACTTTGTCCGCGGGCTGGGATTTCCCCTCCACCCATTTGTTCGCGGCCTTATGTACTACTACGGGATAGATTTCCATGACCTATCCCCCAATTCCTTCCTCAACATCTCGACATTCATTGTCGTGTGCCAGGCCTTCCTCCGCATCCCTCCACACTTCGGACTGTGGCTAAAGATCTTCAACGTGAAGCCAAAGGTGGTAGGTGGCGAACACGCCGAGTGCGGAGGTGCCATGGTGAGCAAGATGCCCAACGTCAAATGGCCATCAGGTACATTCAATGCGTCTGTCAAAGGTTGGCAACAACAGTAGTTTTATGTTACCGAGCCACGCGGCACCAAATGGGCCGCAGCCCCCGAATTCCGATCCGGAGCCCCACTGCGATCTCAAGTCCTGGCCCAAAAAGGGCCTAGACTGGTCTTCGTCAGACGAGCTGACGACACTCCAAGCGCGTATCAACAACATGGAGGACAAGAATATCAAACTTGTCGATGTGGTCCAGGTGATGCTAGCTCGCGGATCCTTCCATGTCAACGCTGGACTTGCAATCTATGGGAGTTTTGTCGGCGTTCTGGGAACGGGGGTCCCCAGACTTGCCTGCCTGCGGCCTGCGGCATGGCTCAAGTGGGGGCCCAGTGCGGCCCAGCTTCATCATCTCAAGCTCAAGACCCTCGTGAGGGGCCAAGCCTTGTGGGGCGGACGACAGGAAGCTTCCTCAGGAGCAGCCTCCTCAGGCAGGCTCGCGAGGAGGCGGAGAGATCAAGGCAGGGTACCTCGCGAGGAGCCCGTGACGCAAGCCATGACGATCGAGACCAGGCGGGCGCCGGCCTGCGCAGTGTCCTTGTTTCCCCTTCTGTGCAAAGGGGGCAAGCACAGGCCAAGGCATCAGGCAAAGCTTACCTTTTCGGTGCAACAAGACCAAGACCAGCAGAGCGGCAGGATGGAGGTCATCGTGGAGCCCAGGACGGCGTCATCGTCAGAGCCTATGGCAGCCGAAGACCAACTTTAGTCAGGATAAGTGTACTAGATGTTCCCCTTCAAAATGGCCAATTGTTAGCGCCCTTCCCGCTCATTATTTGGGAAGAGGCCCAGGGCCTCGCTCTATAAATAGGACTAGCCACCACGGAGTGGAGGCATCGAGCATCCTTCTCGAGAAGACGCATAGACTAGAGAGAGGCGGCTGAACTCACCCAAGCAGTTCATCGCACCAGCACAAGAACAGCCCCTCGCGAGGCTGTTCTCCCTTTGTATTGTTCATCATTAGCCCCTGAGGAAATCCACCACACCACACACTGGAGTAGGGTATTACACCACAATGGTGGCCTGAACCAATATAAATCCCGTGTCCCTTGTGTGTTCATCTTTCTTGCTTAGATCCTTGTGAGACCTCAAGATGTGAGCTGGTAGGGGAAAGATCTTCGTGCGCACCCCAGTGTTCGAACCTCAAGGGTCTGCCGGAACCCGAAATCCGACAAGTTTGATCCGGCCAAGCACCAAACCTTGCTGGAGTTCTTTGGCCCGACGCACGAAGACATCGCCCGGCAAGTCGTGGCCGGATACCACCGAAGATCGCGGGCACAAATTGTCCCGCCCCACAAGTTTGGTAAGTCTTTATATGTTTTCAAGGCGTATCCTTTATTTGTATACCTTGGGGAAAACACCTAATATTTCCCTAACGATTCTCCCAGGGCTGGACAAAGAAGGCAGAGCGGATCTACTGTCCGGCTCTGCTGCCTGAAGAACAAGCCGGCCCACTTCTGATGAAGATGCTGGTCCCGGCGCCATATAAGGCACCGAAGAAGAAGGCCAAGAAGGAGGCCAAGGAGACCAGGGGCGGGCTTTATCGCAAGGGTACTTCGGACGTGATGTCCGAAGACACCGAGGCCCACTCCTCCGCTGAAAAAGACAAGGAAGAGGAGGAGGAAGAAGAGGAAAGCCCGTCTACCCCTGCGAGGGGGAGAAAGAAGAGGACGGCCTCCACACGAAACATATAAGAAGGGGAAAACTTCCCTTCCAGACGAATCCACCGCAGCCACCGACAGCAGCCCGGAGTGGGAACCCAGGGTCAAGCCCCTGGCCAAATGTGAGTACAAAGAAACCCAGACACATCCATATATCCAGTCTCACTTTTGCATAGAATTAATGTGTTGAGTCACACATTCTGCAGTCCGGCCGGGTCCGACATCGAGCGATCTTCGTCAGAAGATTCGTTGGACCCGGATGCGATGGACAGCGAGACCCTCCCGACGGCCTCCTCCCCCAAAGGCGTGGACAACACAGAGTTGTCGTCACAAAGGGGCCCAGGCCAGGGCGAGGCTTAGGAGACCGTTGAGGCAGCGCCGGAGGGTCAAACCTCGGCAGCCGGACACACGGGGGAGCAGACCCCCATGGATGCTGATGGCGGGGGCCGTCCTGAATTCGGCCCCCAACCAGAGACAATTCTGGGGACCAATACGGCTCCGAAGTCAGTCCAGCAACCTTCTTCAACAGAAGGTGGTGCGCCTATTCCACCGGTGACCTTAGTCCACCCAGAGGTGCCAGATACTTTATTAGCGGCACTGCAAAGCGCTTCCATTGTTGAAGAGCACCGTACCCTTATGGGTGTGGTGATGGAGAAGGTCCAGTCCGCCAAAAGCAGGCTGACCGAAGCCTGCACCAGCCTTCTAACCGGCTTTGAGGTAAGTAATGAAGTTAAAAGAATGTCACAATATAGATAGTAGCCCCTGATACACTGTTCGGTGTTCGAAAAGAAAGCCGAACAGAGGATCAGATATATTTCGCATGAGACTAATTAGGAAATACCTATGTGAATAATCAAGCGTCGTTATTGACTGCAACCTCTCATACTGCGGAGGTCTCTAGACTGAAGTAGAGTCTGGAGCGGGCCGAAAAGGAGCTCGGCCAAGTAAAAAAGCAATTGGAAGATAACTAAGGTATGGGATAACTTTGTTTGTATTTAAATACAAGTGAATAGTTATTTTAACTGAAAAATGTCATGATATGTATTAGGAGCAGCGACTGAAGTCGAGGCTCTTAAGAAGGCGGTAGCCGAGTCCGAGAAGAAGGCGGCCAAGGAGCAGGCCACTCGTGAAAACCATGAGGCCCGGGTCATTGAAGTTCAACAAGAGCTCCAAGAACCCATAAAGAAGTACGAGACCAAGGATCAGAGTATAACGGATAAAGAGTCGAACTCACCAAGGCTCGTCAATCCGCATACGTTGCCCGGGCTGAAGCCCAAGGCGCCTTCCAGGAAATCCAGGAGGCCAGAAAGATCGCCGCGGATAAGGCCTTTATTATGCAGAGAAAATATGCGAAGGAAAGATTTCGTTTACTGACCCGGATTCAGAGTTCTCCAGGGGTGTTTGCGGATCTGCCACGCAGCGTGTCTGGCGCTGCACAATTCTACTAAGCCTACGAGGGGAGCTCTACGGAGAAGCTGTTCTAGTCGCAATATATTGTGCCAGAATATCCAGTACCCTTTACCAATCAGCTGAAGCAGCTGGTCGAGCTGCATAGGGCGACTGAACTAGCCTTGAAGGATTTGATTATCCGGCTATGGCCTGCGGAAGCAATTCCCAGCAGTTACTTCAGACTCGTGAAGCGGCTGGTTAGTGCCTGCCCTCGGCTGGACGCCATCAAGCGGTCGGTCTGCATCAAAGGTGCATGAATGGCCTTTGCTCGTGTCAAGGTGCATTGGGCGAAGATGGATGCCGTGAAGCTGATGACCGAAGGACCGCCCAAAGGGAAAGAGCACCGCAAGCCTGAGCTATATTATGACAGTGTCCTGGAGGGAACCCACCTTGTGGGGGAGCAATGTTCCAAGGATATTATATTCCCATGAATATATGCATGTTATCATGTGCTGTAATATGAAACAAGGACATTATGTAAAATAATGCTTGTATTTGAATTTTTACCTCCTGTGCGGCCGTTTTTAGATTAATTCTGAGAGTTGGCCAGTCGTCGGCTTCTGCCCCCGCGTAGGAAGTACGGGGGTGTTCGGGATAAATCTAAACACTCTTTACTCTAGATTTTTGGTCCTTAAGGAGGTGTTTAGCGCGACGAACCAGACAATCGGACTATAAGGCTTTATCACCCTCACTTAGCCATAGGAGTTTGACAAAAGAAAGGTAGGCACAGCCCCTAGTGTTCGGAAGCCCGAACTTGGGGTATTGTAAAACACCTGATCGGATAAAAACCGATCTGTCGTACGATGCATTAGTTATCGCATAATGCGGAAGAAATCGCTAAAGATTTTGTGACCTCTCGAACAGCTGACCAGCTCTCACCGCATCATGACAATCAGTTTTCGACTTTCAAACTGAGGTGCTCATCCAGAAGAATCGGGACACAATCGCAGTAGTTCTCCCTTTACTACCCTAGCCGATATAGCGGAATGTAAGATAGCAAGCACAGGAGCCGGGCAACCCAACTGTTGACCAAAGACATGATTCGGAGCCAATGCATATAATGCTATAAGTTCGGGGTGCCGAACTGTACTGTAAAAGTGTTTGGACTTTCTTGCCGTGTTATGGGGTACAATGAAGCCCCTGGCGAATTAAGGCGTACCAGAATGTACGGGTGCAATAGATAATAAATAAATAGACAAGGAAAAAAAATTAAGTAATAAGTTGACGCTGCAAATTAATTTTCGTTGTAATTTAATTAATACGTCAAGGCGTATGTGTACACGTAGTGAAATAAGCGAATAAGGCTATTTAACATGCCACGACCAAGAGCGACCTGCGTGCGGGTATTTAAAACAGGTATGACGATTATTAGCAGAGACCACCTAGGTATTCCCTTGTACGTCCAAGCCCCTAGATTTCTTGGTGTATCCGTCCCACGATGGGTCCGGTGATCAAGTTTATCAGAAAAAGCCTCGAGAGGGAAAAAACCCTAAACGAAAGAGAAAAAGTAAAGGTATGCGGATCCGGGAGCAGTTGAGCCGCATTGTGGACCGCGGTCTAGTCGTGCCTCCGCCCGTGCCCATGGTATTTTAAGTGCGTAGTTGTGTACGCGCGGCAAGAATTTCACCGCTTGATTGGGGCTGGTGTCGGTGTCAAAACCGGCGGATCTCGGGTAGGGGGTCCCGAACTGTGCGTCTAAGGCTAATGGTAACAGGAGGCGGGGGACACAATGTTTACCCAGGTTCGGGCCCTCTCTATGGAGGTAATACCCTACTTCCTTCTTGATTAATCTTGATGATATGAGTATTACAAGAGTTGATCTACTACGAGATCGTAGGGGCTAAACCCTAGAAGCTAGCCTATGATTATGATTGTTCTTGTTCTACGGACTAAACCCTCCGGTTTATATAGACACCGAAGGGGGCTAGGGTTACACAGAGTCGGTTACAGAGAAGGAAATCTACATATCCGAATTTCCAAGCTTGCCTTCCACGCAAAGGAGAGTCCCACCCGGACACGTGACGAAGTCTTCAATCTTGTATCTTCATAGTCCAACAATCTGACACAAGTATATAGTCTGGCTATCCGAGGACCCCCTAATCCAGGACTCCCTCAGTAGCCCCTGAACTAGGCTTCAATGACAATGAGTCCGGCATGCAGATTGTCTTCGGCATTGCAAGGCGGGTTCCTTCTCCAAATACTTCATAGAAGATCTTGAACACAAGGATCGTGTCCGGCTCTGCAAAACAATTTCCACATACCACCGTAGAGAGCACAATATTCTACAAATCTAATCTGCTAACACTTTTCATATCGTGACATCACGCCGCGACCCGGTCATTATACGAACCGTTTTTCTCAACCTGCTGGTGCACGCCTTGCGAGGAGGTTTTATTGGCACGTCTTGTCGAAGCAAAGATCGTGTTCCCCTTATCACGAGATTCTCATCAATACGGGTGTGGGTAACCCAACCGTGCCGTTAGTATGACTCCTCGGTTTTAGGCAAGTTCCAAACGGCCACGCGGAGGATGCTTGATATTCACCCTCTTTATAACGAGGTCAAGACCTGTCCTTTTTTTTCCACGCCCGATCCTTCCCTTCCCCTACCTCGAGCTCCAACACCCAAGGTTCAGTTTAAGCGCTCCGGACCTTCAACCATGTCCGGATCCAACCTTCAAGGCCGGTGGATGGCCTCTTCCATCACAGAGGAGGACATCAAGAAGCTTAGGGAGGCTAGGTATCTGACCGCCGAAATCCCTCACAGGCTACCTGCTCAAGGGCAGGTTATCCCCACTCCCGAACCCAACGAGAGTGTTGTATTTGTTTCCCACTTCCTCCAAGGGCTAGGCTTTAGTCTTGATCCCTTCGTTAGAGGGCTCATGTTCTATTATGAGCTAGATTTCCATGATCTGACCCCAGATTCCTTCCTTCACATATCATCGTTTATTGTCGTGTGTGAGGCCTTCCTCCGCGTTACCCCACACGTCGGCTTATGGCTAAAAACCTTCAATGTGAAGCCGAAGATGATTGACGGGTGACACGCGGAGTGCGGAGGCGCTATAATAATCAAAGGTGCCGATGCCCTATGGCCAAAGGGTTCCTTCCCGGAGGTGTCCGACCTATGGCAACGAGAGTGGTTTTACATCACAGCTCCCCGAGGTACAAAGCGGGCAGCTGCCCCAGCCTTCCGCTCTGCCCCTCCGCCCCAACTGGCATCATGGGTCAACAAAGGGCTGGACTGGGGACCAACTAATGATGTCCTGACATTGCAAAGCCGCTTCCGAGATCTCCTCAAGAGGGATATCTGTCGGCGTTCTGGGAACGGGGGTACCCAGACTTGCCTGCCCGCGGCCTGCGGCGTGGCTCAAGGAGTGGCCCAGTACGGCCCATCTTCATCAGCACATGCTCAAGACCCTCGCGAGGGGCCAAGCCTCGCGGGGCGGACGACAGGAGGCTTCCTCAGGCACGACAACGTTAGGCTAGCTCGCGAGGAGGTGGAGAGATCAAGGCGGGGTACCTCACGAGGTGCCCATGATGCAAGCCATGACGACCAAGGCTAGGAGGGCGCCAGGCGGGCGCCGGCCTGCGCAGAGTCCTTGTTTCCTCTTTGGTGCAAAGGGGGCAAGCGCAGGCGAGGGTATCAAGCAAAGGCAACCATTTAGGTGCAACAAGACCAAGACCAGCAGGGCGGCGGAACGGAGGTCATCGTGGAGCCCAAGCCGGCGTCATCGTCAGGGTCTTTGGCAGGCGAGGACCAACTTTAGTCAGGATAAGTGTACTAAATGTTCCCCTTCAAAATGGCCGATTGTTGGCGCCTTTCCCGCTCAATATTTGGGAAGAGGCCCGGGGCCTTCGCCTATAAATAGGACTAGCCTCCCACAGGGTAGAGGGATCGAGAGAACAAGGATAGAAAGACACACAGAGAGAGAAGCTATTGAACTCCCCCTAGCAGTTCATCGCACCATCCAAGAACAGACCCTTGCGAGGCTGTTCTTCCCTTGTACTGTTCCTCGTCAGCCCCAGAGGCAATCCACCACACGACAAACTGGAGTAGGGTATTACACCACAATGGTGGCCTGAACCAGTATAAATCTCGTGTCCCTTGTGTTGTTCTTCGTGTAGTTCTAGATCCTGGCGAGGCAGTGAGACACGGGTAGGCTGGAGGTGTGATCTCCTCGTGCACCCCAGTGTTCGAACCTTGAGGGTCTGCCAGAACCCGAAATCCGACAATATCAGTCTCGTCAAAGTAATTCAAGTAATGTTAGTTCATCGGGTCCTGCCATGCCAACATCGAATCTCTCCGTATGTGGGAGTTGAACCCGAAAGGACCGCGAACGATTCACCACTTCTTCGGTATGACGCCAGAAGGAATGTATCGATTATTCTTCGGATCACAAATAAAGTGTCCGGACACCATCGAGGATGTGGGTCTCAACTGCAACCATCCAGATACCCAAGTAAGTAACTCCGCGACCGAACATGTTGTCATTATATTTGTTACAACATTATCTTGAATCCTTCGGTGCGGCGAGAAGGCCGCACCGCCACCCCGTCGTTGACTCCAGCCGGCTCCTTGTCCCATGCCCGTCGCGCCCCTGCGTACGCGCACGCCACGCTGCTCCTGGCGCGGGAGCTCCTGCACTACCGTCCCGTTGACGACCTCTATGTTGAGTGGCTCGCCCGCATCACCGGGCTCGTCAGCGCCACTGGGGGCTCCCATGCACCATCCCTCTCACTGCACCACGCCCCGCCCTGCGCGGGTGACGAAGCACCGGGGGCGCCTCAGCCGCCTCCCACTCAAGAAGGCACCTTGGCCCCAAGGCGCATGGCCCCTGGGCAGAACCCACTCCGTTCGGTGCCAGCACAGCAAGAGAAGAGTTGCCAAGAGATCCCTCGTCCCCAAGAGGCCGCCCGTGTGCTCCCCGCACCGGCTCGGCACGAACACGCCCCTGCTCCAGCGCATCAAGACCCCGTGCTGCACCTGGCTGCAGCGCACAGAGACCCGCAAGATCAAGCTCTCCGCCACCAAAGGGCTCCCGCGGCCACTGCAGGCTGCCATGCCTTCTCCGCCGAGCTGCGCAGCGTGGCCTGGCCAGGCAAGTTCAAGCCAGACCTGCCCCCACGCTATGATGGCACGACTGACCCTGCTGAGTTCCTCCAGCTCTACGAGCTGGGCATCGAAGCCGCCAACGGGGACGAGAAGGTCATGGCGAACTGGTTCCCCATGGCACTCAAGGATGGCGCCCGCACCTGGCTCCTGAACCTGGCTCCGGGCATGATATCCTCCTGGGACGAGATGCGCACCCAATTCATCGCCAACTTCCAAGGCACCCGCGACCAGCCCCCGGCCATGAGCGACTTGCGCCGCATCAAGCAGCAGCCGGGACAAACCTTGCAGAAGTTCATCCAGTGCTTCAACAGCGCTCGCCTTAAGATCCCCAAGGTGTCTGAGGAGGCCATCATCTCAGCCTTCTCCGACAGCGTGCGTGACGTCAAGATGAAAGAGGAGCTCGCGATCCATGAGGACCTGTGCACCTCCCTGGAGCTGTTCAATCTGGCGACCAAGTGCGCTAGGGCTGAGGAAGGGCGCCTTTCCCTCCTCGAACTGCCAGCTGCCGACCCGGAAGAGAAGAAGCCCAAGACCAAGGACGTGAAGCGCAAGGGGGCTGCCGTGCTTGCGGCAGAGCCGGACACCAAGCGAGGCAGGGATCAGCCTGAGTCATCCAAGGGTAGCCGGTACTGCGTGTACCATGACCTCCACACCCACAACAGCAACGAATGCCAAGAGCTTAGGGCCGTGCGAGACGTGCGTGCCGGCCGACGCCCCGAGCGCAGCGATCGGGGCTATGGCCGAGGAGGGGGAAGAGATGGAGGATGATGGGAAGATCGTGGCCCTCGCCAAGGGTGGTGTGACTGGCCTCGCAAGGACCGCTGGCAGGACCAGCCTCGTGAGGGAGGCTGGAGAGACCCACCTCGCGAGGGGGGTTGGAGGGACCAGCCTCGCGAGGATCGCCCACAAGGCAACGCGGGCCTCCCTCCTCTGCCACCACAGCCAAGGGGGCTGGAGGCTTCCAGGAGCCGCGCGCAATCGCTTGCATCTTGGGCGGCGCTCAAGCCCCGTCCTCTCAGCGCATCTTCAAGCAGTTTGCTCGCGAAGTGAATGCAGTCCTCCCCAAGCTTGAGGCCACACGACCTCTCAGGTGGTCGGCGTGCGCTATCACGTTCAGCTCAGCGGATCAGCTCAAGTGCGCGGCCACAGCCAGAGTCCTCCCGATGCTTTGTTCCCCAATCATCAGCAATGTGCAAGTCACCAGGACCCTCATCGATGGCGGAGCAGGGCACAATGTCCTATCCATCGAGACGTTCAACAATCTCCAGGTGCCATACAATCAGCTGCAGCCAACCAAGCCTTTCTCAGGAGTCACTGATGGTTCCACGGTTCCGATAGGGTAGGTCCGCCTTCCTGTTACCTTCGGGAAGCGCGACAACTACCGCACCGAGCTCATTGACTTCGATGTCGCTCACATCCGCCTGCCGTACAATGCCATCCTCGGGTACCCAGCCCTGGCCAAGTTCTTGGTCGTGACCCATCACGGCTACAATGTCCTCAAGATGCCAGGAAGCGGTGGAGTCATCACGGTGCTCTATGAAGAGAGAGACGCCGTGTGTTCTCTGGAACATGCTTTCCAAGCCGCATCAAATGAAGACCCAGATCATAGGAACGGGAGGCTTCCCGAGGCTGCTCCTAAGAAGAAGACATTGCCAGGCCCGACCCCTCAGGAGGCAGGCCCCTCAGGGTCCGCGCCTGTTCAGGGGGCACCTCCTTCTATCGCATAGGAAGGCGCGCCCGGCGCCCTCCTCGAGCAAGGCTCGGGGGCTCTCTCCTGGAGGGCCATCGACTTTGCTAAGATCACGAGGGAGGCGCTTGGGCACCACTTGGAGGCGTGCTTCAACGCACATTTCCCTCAGGAGGAAGCAAGGCAAGGAGGGCCAAACCCTCAGGAATTTGTCAGCTAGATCATTCAGGAGCTGCAGGCGTCAAGAGTCATGAGTGGCAGCCGCCGCTTACCCGCCGTAGCTCCCCATCCAGGTGAGGATGGTGGGCTGCGCGTCTGCATCGACATACCATGACTCAATTGAGCCGCCTCTCAGGAGCGCCTCTGGCACTCACGCATGGGACACTGCGAAGGTCCAGCCCACAGCTATGTTCGCATGCCTTACGGCCTGCCGAACGCGGTTGTTGTGCGTCAGCGCCTCATGAGGAGCATCTTGGAGGCTCAGGCGGTCAAGCATTCCACAATCCTGGCGGAGATGGAGATGGTCCGCGAGGAGCCGCCAGCGCCCCCAGAGCCTCCCGAGGCCCCTGGGCCTGGGGGCTCGTGAAGATCGTCTCACGCAGCGCACGCCGTCCGCTACTTCAGCATCCCTCCATCTTCAGCATCATCAGGTGACATCCTTCGAGTTTCATTTTCAGCTG
Organism: Triticum dicoccoides; assembly: GCF_002162155.2. Lineage (NCBI taxonomy): Eukaryota > Viridiplantae > Streptophyta > Magnoliopsida > Poales > Poaceae > Triticum > Triticum dicoccoides. The sequence goes on along the minus strand of NC_041383.1, from coordinate 246,491,062 downwards.
GGAGCGCCCCCTTGGGCTACATCATTCCCAGGCCGCGTGGGTCCGTCACTACGGCATGTATCCCTTTAGTTCATGTTTTCAGCTTACTTTATCGGGGGCGCCCCTCGGGCTGCATTATCCCCAAGCTGTCCGGGCCAGACCCGGTGGCATGTATCCCTCTCGTGTTTATTCGGGTCGTGCGTTTGACCCATCATGATCGTTGTTTGATGACTGCCTATGGCACCCTTCTTCCTTCATGTCGGCCGCTTGCACGTTAAAGGGAGGGTACGTGAGCATCGCGACTCATGGGCTCTTACTGGCTCTCCAGCCCTCACCCTCTGGCCTTGTCCACGGCATCACGACCTGGCATACCAGCGACGGCTGAGCCTGCTCGAGGGCCGGGACCCGAGGACGTAGAGCGCCGACAACTAACCAAATTTGCAGGAACACATTACAAGTAAAGTCCCAGAGCCAGGCGCAACCCGCCTTGAGATAGGGCCCCGTGAGTCCCGCGCTGGCTCACGGGTGCCCAGATACACCTCGTCAGGCCCTACCGTGCCAGCCACGTGTCAGGGCGGGCCTGTACACGCCCCGGGGGCTCCTCCCAGAGGGGAGCCCCCTCCCACGCACCAGTGGAAGCACCATGCTCCGTGCTGGCTGACGACACTGCCGAGGAGCGGCTATGCCCGTACACATACGGAAGCGCTATGCTCCGCACTGGTGATAAACAACCGAGGGTGGCCCCCTCCGCATCAACCTCAGGGAGCCCAGAGCTCAGTGTCCGGCCTCATCGTAACGCCTCCCCTCGGGAGTGCCGCGTGAGGGGGCCGGGCACGGGGGCTACGCCCGGGTCACGCCCAGGTGCACGCCACCCAGCCAGGCCCCTCGGGCCTAGTTCGTCGCACGCCTCTCCCTGAGCGGAGCCAAGGTACGAAGGCCGTTTGAACGACAAGGGGGACTCCTGAGAATCGCGATTCAGGAGCCTAACTGGTCACGTAGCCGCTCACCCCTTAGTTCTGAAAGGCTAACAACGGCTGAGGTATGCACAGGGCCGGGCTCTGCAGACGTAGAACGGTAAATTCACCCATACATCTCACCTCCCTACTTGCTGTTCGTGTGTCAAGGGGGACTCCTGAGCATCGCGACTCAGGAGCCTAACTTGTCACGTAGCCCCTCACTCCTTAGTCCCGTCCTGGTTTCCGGTCGGGGCTAACGGCGGCTGAGGTTTGCGCAGGGCCGGGCACTGCCGACGTAGAACACAAGCAAGTAGGAAGGAAAGACACAAATCTCAAGGAATTCAGAAGCAAATATTACAGTCCATAGAGTACTTCGACAATGCCAAACACAAGTTTAAACGCCTCCATGAGGCAGGATGCATGTTGCAGGAATTAAAAGCAGGACAAGAGCCGCGAAGGGGTCACTTTCTGGCGGTGCCATTGGTGGTGACGGAGCTGCGCTGGGCGACTTCGCCTCGTGGAGCCTCAGGATCGGTAGCGCCTCGCTTTGGCTTGGTGCTGAAAGCCCGGAACTTCGCCAGCAGAGCCTCCGCTCGACCCTTCATGGCCTCGGCAGCGACGGCGGCAAGCTCACTGCTCACGGGCTCCAGCAGGCTGTCAAGGTCAACGTCGGGGTCGCGAAGGTGGACGTGGGTGAAGATGCGCGTCAGCGCTGTAGAAGAAAGGACACGCACCTCAGCCTCAGCCGTGGGGCCAAGTCCGAGGGCGACATCTTCGAGGGCGCGGACCAGGAAGGGAAGCAGCTTGGCGGGGCCCTCCTCGGCGCCAGCCAGCGGGCTTTCCAGGCCACTGTCATAGAGTGACTTCAGCAAGGTGCGAGCCTTCACGTCCAGCTTCGCAAAGGCCACAAGGTCCTCGGCCAGGACCCGCGCCTTGCCGTCCAGCTCGATCCTCTTCGCCTCCAATGCCTGCTCCAGCGCACCCAAGCGGCCTTGGAGTTCGTAAAGCTTGGCATCCCGTTCCTTGGCGGCAGCCTCGCGAGCCTTCATGTCTTCCTCCTTCTCCTGGTGGACACGGGCCTCCTTGGCAAGCTGGTCGCGCAGGCCTTGCAGCTCGCTCTCCAGCACCTCGCAACGACCCCGGACATCCGCAACCTCACCCAAGGCAGCATTGTGAGCGACCTTCGCCTCGAGGGTGGCCTGCTTCTCCTCATCGCAAGCTGTCGTGGCCTGAGCCAGCGCCGCTCGGACTGAAGCATCAGAGCGGACCCAACCAGAGGCCAGCTCCAGGCGCCCGGCCACCAAGCGAGGGTCGGCACCCAAAAGATCTTTCCGCAGCCGGTCCAGCTCAGCAGCAGCACGATCCAGGATAGTAGAAGAAGTCGGAGAGATGGCAGTTGGCGGAGTAGGAGGAGAAGACGGCAGCGTAATCACAGCGCCATGACGACTGCGGCAGTGGCATCAGGCAAGGACACCTCGGGAGTCGCTTGGTCCATGGGGGCTGAGCTCGCTCCAGCTAGCCCCGCCAGGCCTCGCGAGGATGACCGGGCAGGAGAGGCCCGCGTCTTGCCGCCCCCTTCCCTACAGGTGGGGGTACTGCCCCGGACGAAGCCTCAGGAGCCCCCTTCATCTTCTTCACCGCAGGCATCGGCCTAGCCAAGGAATATGGATGTCAAGCCTCAACAACGAAGCAAGAAGCAAAACGAGAATCGAGCACTTACTCGTCATCGCTCGCGGGCTCAAGCAACCTCCGGCCGAACTTGAAGCCCGAGAGCCGGATGCTGGGATCAACCTCAAGAGGCTCGGGAGCAGGAGGCGCGTCTGCAGATCACCTTGTAGCCGGAGCAGACCCGCGGGGAACCAGCCCCGTCATGTCCTTCTTCGGGATCAGAGGCGAGCTCTCGCCACCTCGCTCGTCGCCATCCTCGTCGTCATCCGGCATGAGACGAAGGGCGCGGGACCTGCGCCGAGGGAGGGGTGCTCTGGACTCCCCGTCGGCCGCCTCGGAATCGGGCCCCTCTTCCTGCTCCTCTTCTTCCTCCTCTCTGCTGGAGTTGCCGGAAGACACGTCCACCGTCGCCAGGGCCGGCAGGTCCTCGAGAACCTCCGCGGGCACAGGCCCGTCCTCGTTGAAAGCGGACATGGAGTTCACCACCTGCTCCCAATCATCCCGAAGGAACAGGGGCACGGGAGCATCCTCCAACCTCGCCATGTTCCCCCCAACCAAGGATTGGAGGACCGCGGCCAGATCCTCGTCGGCCAGGACTTCAGGGTTCGAGCGAAGGGCGGCATCGGCCCCCCCGAGCTTCCACAGCGGAAGCGAGTGTTCCCAGAGCGGAGCCACCTGGTGCTCCAGGAACTCCCTCAAAAGCGACGCCCCGGTCAGTTTCACCGTCGCCATGTTGTCTGGCCACAGGTCTGCATCCATCCTCTCCAGCACCGGCTTCGCGCGGGGATCAACGAGCTCCATGTGGGACCAAGCGTCAACAGACTTGGGCTGCCCCGTGGGCAGAACCAGCCGGGAGTGGATGCGCCCAGCATCCACCATGACCCACTTGCTCCTGAAGCCCTCAATTCTCTTCCCGGGCTTCGAGATGGCATTAGAGCTGCCATGCGCGACAAAGCTCGCGCACGTGATGATGGGGCCGCGGAGACCCGGAGGTAGAAGTAATGGCACAGTAAAGCCACCGAAGGCCTCACCCCGACATGAGCCTCGCAGTAGTAGGCGAAAATCGCCAGGAGAAGAACAGAGTTGGGATGGAGGTGCAGAGTCTGCAGGTTGTAATGGTGGAGAACAGAAAGGAAGAACTCGGAAAAAGGGGGCACCAGACCGGCGGCGATGGCGCTCACGAAGAGCGGGTAGAAGGTGCTTCCCCTGCCCTCAGGAAGGGTGGAGCCAACCTTGAGCGCGGGCGCCCCGTCGTTGCCTTGCACCGCCATCATCTGGCGCGTCCGGGCAAGGTTCTTCTCCGACACATTCGGAGGATCCAAAGCGGGCAAGTACCATGCTCCGGCTGGGGTCTGACGAGGCACCATGCCTTGCTAGGATGCAAGGTTGGAGTAGATCTGGGGATTTCGGAAGCAAGAAGGACAGGAGCAAGAAAGGGGATCTGGGCAGTGAAGGAGAAGGCAAAGAAGGTTGGCCTAGACGGGCACCACTTCCTTATCAATTTGTGCAGTGTCCGAGGTGCCGTGGGGGAGCCAGGACGCCCACGTCCAATCAACCGCCACGCGGCGCCCAAGGCCGCAAGCTATTGGGACCCGCGGCGCTTCGCACTTGCCTCTTCGCTTCTCTGCTAAGCCAAGTCCAAGCACGCCTTGGGCCCGGGGGCTACTGTCGGTGTTCTGGGAACGGGGGTACCCAGACTTGCCTGCCTACGGCCTGCGGCGTGGCTCAAGGAGTGGCCCAGTACGGGCCATCTTCATCAGCACATGCTCAAGACCCTCACGAGGGGCCAAGCCTCGCGGGGCGGACGACAGGAGGCTTCCTCAGGCATGACCTCGTCAGGCTGGCTCACGAGGAGGCGGACATATCAAGGCGGGGTACGTCACGAGGTGCCCATGACGCAAGCCATGACGACCAAGGCCAGGCGGGCGCCAGGTGGGCGCCGGCCTGCGCAGAGTCCTTGTTTCCTCTTTGGTGCAAAGGGGGCAAGCGCAGGCAAGGGTATCAAGCAAAGGCAACCATTTCGGTGCAACAAGACCAAGACCAGCAGGGCGGCAGAACGAAGGTCATCATGGAGCCCAAGCCGGTGTCATCGTTAGGGTCTTTGGCAGGCGAGGACCAACTTTAGTCAGGATAAGTGTACTAGATTTGCCCCTTCAAAATGGCCGATTGTTGGCGCCCTTCCCGCTCAATATTTTGGAAGAGGCCCGGGGCCTTCGCCTATAAATAGGACTAGCCACCCACAAGGTAGAGGAATCGAGAGAACAAGGATAGAAAGACAGAGAGAGAGAGAAGCGATTGAACTCCCTCTAGCAGTTCATCGCACCATCCAAGAACAGACCCTCGCGAGGCTGTTCTTCCCTTGTACTGTTCCTCGTCAGCCCCAGAGGCAATCCACCACACCACAAACTGGAGTAGGGTGTTACACCACAATGGTGGCCTGAACCAGTATAAATCTTGTGTCCCTTGTGTTGTTCTTCGTGTAGTTCTAGATCCTGGCGCGGCGGTGAGACACGGGTAGGCTGGAGGTGTGATCTCCGCGTGCACCCCAGTGTTCGAACCTTGAGGGTCTGTCGGAACCTGAAATCTAACAATATCAGTCTCATCAAAGTAATTCAAGTAATGTTAGTTCGTCGGGTCCTGCCATGCCAACATCGATCTCTCCGTATGTGGGAGTTGAACCCGGAAGGACCGTGAACGATTCAACACTTCTTCGGTATGACGCCAGAAGGAATGTATCGATTATTCTTCGGATCACGAATAAAGTGTCCGGACAACATCGAGGATGCGGGTCTCAACTGCAACCGTCCAGATACCCAAGTAAGTAACTCCGCGACCGAACATGCTGTCATTATATTTGTTACAACATTATCCTGAAAAATTACCCTCGGCCAGGACTAGATAAGAAAGGCGGAGAGGATCAGGTGTTCGGCCCCTCTTCCCGAAGGCTCGCCGGATCCTGTACTAACCAGGATGTTGGCTCATGCACCTTATCAAGTGCCATCAGGAGAAGACGAGGGGAGGAATAGAGAAGCCGAAAGCGGGCTTCATGCGTTATACATCCAAACCGGGGGAATTAGTGCCTCCGCGAAGGAGGATGATCGGGGAGGTGAATCTAGAATCCCCTCTCCCCACGGGAAGAAAAGGACCGCCCCTGAAGACTTGGAAACAGAGGTTTCCAAACAAGGGAAGAAACCTTCACCAGGGGGGCCTGCCCTAGAGGGCGTCCTTACCGCACTGCACCCACAAGGGAGCCAGCTGTCAACCGAGACGTAAGTGAACGAAGGCACTTTAGTAAATATGTCCTGCTTTTTTCCTGAGAATAATAACCGAGACATATGTTTTGCAGTCCGGTTCATAGCCCTTCTCAACAATGTTCGTCCTCGGGGGATCTTCTTCCGGAGATGATGGAGAGTGACATGCCTCCTCCTGCTTCCCCGCCTCATGAGGCGGACGACCTTGAGGTGTCGTCGTGGAGGATTTCTCCTGATCCGCAAAGGCCAGAAGGTAACTCTTCGGCCGCCCGAAGTCCAGAGTATTCGGCTCCTAAGGAGACCGACAGACAAAACCTGGGATTGTCTGGTGTACAACCGGACACATTGATAGGTCTTTTGGAGCAAGCAGCTATCTCCGAGGCACATCGTACCTTAATGGGTACGGTGGTTGAGAGGATTTCATCCACAAAAAGCGGGTTGAATGAACCTTTTACGAGCCTGCTAAGAGGCTTTGAGGTACACAAAGTAATAATTTTTTTACTGTACCGCACACTGAAGGTGTGCTTTGTATAGATGGTAGCCCCTGAGACTCTGGTTGTCGTCCAGACGCGGCGAGCAGAGGATCATAGTCTTAGGTAATAATAGTGCTGCCTTCGTGCGCAGGCGGCTGCAGAACCGGCGGCTGGCCGAACTGCTGATTTTGCCGAATTGAGGCGGCAACTTGACGTGGAGGATGCGGACATCACGCTTGTGAACAAGCGGCTTGACGAGGCACAGGGTATGTATATTCGGGTGGTTAGCAAATATTAAGAGGAGCGTAATGCTAGTATCTATAATATGCTTTGACTGCAGATGGAGCTGCCACCGTGGAGACCCATCGGGCAGAGCTTGCCCGAGCCAAGGAACAAGCCAAGAGAAGTGATGCGGCCGCCCTGAAGGCAGCCGAAGAGTTAAGAGCCGAACAGGCTGCGCATCGCCAGAGCGAAGATAAAATAGCCAACATGGCTCTTGAGCTGCAAAATGCCGCCAGCCGATATGAGTTCCTCGAAAGGGAAAGCCAAGAGAAAATGGCTGACCTAAAGAAGGCCTTGGAAGCAGCCAAGGAAACTCGCTCTGAAATCAGAGCGGCGCGGGAGGAGCTTCGCCAAGCCAGAGATATCGCGGCTGGGAACCCCTTTTTATTGCGAACAAAGTTCGGCGATCCAAAGTATGCCCCTCTTGATCAACTATGGAGTTCTACAGACGCATACTTGGGTTTAGCAAAGAGTGCTGCTGATGCGATTGAGTATTTCAAAGATCGGAAAGATCATGAGGTAGAAAGATTGTTCTCGTCACAGTTCAGTAATCCAAGGTGTCTGCTGCTGTTGAATGAGCAAATGGCCGAGTGGGCCGAGCTCCATAGGTTGTCCGAGCTTGCCATGAAGGCTGTCGTGGACCATCTGTGGCCGAAGGAACCGAGCCCGGATAGCTATTTTGGTTTGGTGCAACAATTTCTTTGTGTTGTGCCACATATCAATGCTGCCAAGAGGTCAGCGTGCGTAGAGGGTGCGCGGATGGCTCTTGCCCGTGTTAAGACATATTGGGCGGAGATGGAGGCCACCGTTGTTGCAACCAGGGGTCCGCCCGAGGGTCAGGACTCGCCCGAGCACTACTTTGAAGAAGTCCTAGAAGGTGCTCGTGTAATAGAGGCTCAATGCTCAAAGAGTACCATGTTCCAGTGACATGTATCTTATTTGTGTAAACAATGCTTTTTGATAATAAAGGCTATATTTATACTTTTGCCCGTAAAGTATTGTAGTGCCTCCTCTGCGGCCGTTTTATGTATGTATGTATATAACCTGAAAGTTTGCAGTCATCGGCTTCAGCCCCCACGCATATAATGCGGGGGTGTCCAGTAAAGTGCGTAATCACACTTGATCCAACGTCTTGGTCCGTCAAGGAGGTGATAGCGCGGCGAACAAGGCAATCAGACTATATAGCTTGAACACTTCCACTTAGCCATAGGAGTTTGACGGTGGGGCTACTATATAGCCCCTTGTACATTCATGTTCATCTGAATACGGTGCACGTACATACATGACCGGGAAACCGGTCCTTCGTTAATGCGAAGGAATCACGAAGATTCCGCTGAGTCATCGAGTGGTTGACCAGTCTCTCGCTTTATCATGACAGTCAGTTTTCGGCTTTCTCTACTGAGGTGCTCATCCAGATGAACCAGGGCACAATCGCAGTAGTTCTCCCAGTGCCACCTTAGCCGATAGAGCGGAACATAAGGTAGCAAAACACAAGAGCCAGGAAAACCCAACTATTGACCAAAGACATGATTCGGAGCTGATGCATATAAGGCCAAACTCGCGACGCCGAACACTCCCGAAGGTATTCGGACTTTACAACATATACTGGGCTGAGTACCGCCCTCGATAATGAGCCCTGAATTTCCAGGTACGTGCATTCATCTGGCGTGACGAAAGAGCTTGCCAATAACGCTAGTGTCCCTCTTGGTTGTTTTAAGTACCCAGAGGGTGTGAGGCAACAAGAGACAATAAAAAAAGGTTTACACAGGGTCTTAATCTAAAAAGAAACCTTTGAACGGGCCCCTGTTGCACGTATGCGCCTTTTTCTCTGTTGTGCCGTATCCTGGAAGGGTGTAGCACGATGATCATCTGTAAAAAAAAGAGAAAAACCCAGGTGAGCGACTCTGGTGTGATCGTGCAAAAAGTTGGTTATTCTTAATGAACCATGAGATAATAGAGTCGAGCCGAACTATGGACCCTTTTACATGCGGGCAGCCCCTAGCACCACATATGGGGGCATATCCGTCGATCAAGCTCAGGTTTATCTGGGCTGCTACAACTAGTGGTGCACCGGACACTTCTAGCCGTGTTCGTGGTCTTGGCGACCGATCATTTATTCGGGTTGGAGAGGCTGTTCAGTGGTTCGGCTCCTAGAGCCGCCACATACTCTTCCGCACGCAAGGAACGCTCTGTATTTCCGCTGATTGTGATGACGCCACTTGGACCAGGCATCTTAAGTGTAAGATAAGCGTAATGCAGTACTGCATTGAAACGAGCGAAGGCTGCTCTCCCGAGTAGTGCGTGATAACCGCTTCAGTATGGAGCGATGTCGAAGATTAGTTCTTCGCTTCAAAAGTTGTCGGGAGAACCGAATACAACCTCTAATGTTAGAGAGCCCGTACAGCGGGCCTCTACACCTGGTATTACTCCTTTAAAGGTAGTACTGCTTTGGATAATTCTTGATGGGTCTATCCCCATTTTACGGACAGTGTCCTGATATATCAGATTAAGCCTACTGCTGCCGTCTATGAGAACTCGGGTGAGGTGGTATCCGTCAATTATTGGGTCGAGCACCAAGGCAGCCGAACCTCCATGTCGGATACTAGTCGGATGATCCCTGCGATCGAAAGTGATCGGGCAGGCCGACCATGGGTTGAATTTGGGGGCGATGGGCTCTACAATGTATACTTCTTGGAGTGCGTGTTTGCACTTCCTCTTTGGTATGTGGGTGACATAGATCATGTTCACTATTCTGACCTCCGGTGGAAATTTTTTCTGTCCCCCAGTGTTCGGCTGGCGAGGTTCGTCCTCGTCTTCACTTGGCGGCTCCCTCCCCTTGTGTTCGGCGTTTAGCTTGCCGGCCTGCTTGAAGACCCAGCATTCTCTGTTGGTGTGGTTTGCAGGTTTCTCGGGGGTGCCATGAATCTGACATGATCTGTCTAGAATTTTGTTTAGGCTGGACGGTCCATCTTTGCTACCTTTAAATGGCTTTTTCCATTGACCGGGTCGAGAGCCCCTGAATCCGGCGTTTACAGCCGTGTTATCTGGGTTGTCTTCATTATTTTGATGCTTGTTTTTATTGCATCGCGGCTTCCGATTACCGTCCCTGATTTCGGATGTGCCTGGGTCGCTGGTGCCGCTGCGGGCCAACCAATTGTTCTCGCCCGTGCAAAAGCGGGCCATAAGGATTGTTAGAGCTACCATTGTCCTCGGATTTTCCTGGCCGAGGTGTCTGGCGAGCCATTCATCCCGAACACTGTGTTTGAAAGCCGCTAAGGCTTCGGCGTCCGGGCAGTCGACGATTTGGTTCTTCTTGGTGAGAAATTTGTTCCAAAGCTTACGGGCTGACTCCCCGGGTTGTTGGATTATGTGACTTAAATCGTCTGCATCCGGGGGTCGGACATATGTCCCTTGAAAATTAGCCCTGAAAGCATCCTCGAGTTCTTCCCAACTTCCAATGGAATTTTCGGGGAGGTTTTCAACCAGTGCCTAGCTGGTCCTTTCAACTTGAGGGGTAGGTATTTGATGGCGTGGAGATCGTCTCCGCGAGCCATGTGGATATGAAGAATGAAGTCCTCAATCCAGACTGCAGGGTCTGTTGTTCTGTTGTATGCCTCGATGTTCACGGGTTTGAACCCCTCTGGAAATTCATGATCCAGTACCTCATAGGTGAAGCACAGGGGGTGCGCGGCACCCCTGTATTTTGATGTGTCATGGCATGCTTCCGACGGATGTAGTGTTCGGTGTTGATTCCGAGCTGGTATTCAATCAATGTGGTCGTTTTGGTGACCGTGATCCTGCGTAGGAGCATGCTTCCTAGGTCCATAGATGGACCTGGCCATACCGGCGCTTTTGTCCAGGTGCTCACGCAGATCGTGTGCTGACTTATGTGCAGCATCATGAGCCGCTCTATCTCAGCCACGGGGTGCTCGGTCCGGTAGATCGGCCGTATTATTTTACGGCGGGATGGGCCCTATAGCCTCGTCGTCGAATTCGGGAAGCAGCTTGCGCTTTGGGTAGCTCTTTGTGTGGTGATCGCCACCGTATTTTTCGTCAGTGTCGAGCACTTTGTTCCATCTACGGTTGAGCGTATCCTGTGCGGCCTTAAGCCTTTGCTTCTGCTTCTTCAAGCTCCTCGTGGTGGCGGTAAGCCTTTTGTGGAGGTCTTCTTATTCCAAGTGCTTTTCCGGGATGATGAGTACATCATCGTCCGGACTGTTCTCCTCTTCGGAGACAGGTTTATAAGTTTTATTTTCGGCATCGCTGTGATCGGACAGCGGCCCTGGACTATGTTTGCCGTCCCCTGGCTCATCCTGCTCCATCGCTGAGTCCATGGGGTCGTCGTTACCTTTGGAGTCGACCGGGTTATTATTCTTTCTTGTGCCGTTATCGCTGTTTTTGCTGTGGCGAGATTTAGAGCGGCGCCGACGTCGGCGCTTTGGTTGCTTCTCAAGAGGGTTATCCTCCATTGCATCCTTCCGTTCCTCGCCGTTGTTTTCTTTGGGTGTGTCCACCATGTATATATCATATGATGAGGTGGTTTTCCAGCGCCCTGTTCTTCTCCGGCATCGTCATTCATACCGTCGATGTCTTCGGAGTCGAAATCAAGCATGTCGGTTGAGTCGTCAACAGTGGCTATTAATTGGGTGGTGGATGGGCAACGAATTTCTTTGTTGTCCGCTTCCCACTCTGCTACGTCTCGAGCTTGCGTTGGTTTTCCTCGAAGAGGAGAGGATGATGCAGCACAGTAGCGTAAGTATTTCCCTCAGTTTTTGAGAACCAAGGTATCAATCCAGTAGGAGGTCACGCGCAAGTCCCTCGTACCTGCACAACACGATAGCAACTCGCAACCAATGCTTAGGGGTTGTCAATCCCTTCACGGTCACTTACGAGAGTGAGATCTGATAGAGATAATATTTTTGGTATTTTTGATAGATAGATGCAAAGTAAAAAGTAAAGGCAAAGTAAAACAAAGCAAGTAAATAAAGTGATATAGATTAATATGATGAGAATAGACCTGGGGGCCATAGGTTTCACTAGTGGCTTCTCTCAAGAGCATAAGTATTCTACGGTGGGTGAACAAATTACTGTTGAGCAATTGACAGAATTGAGCATAGTTATGAGTATATCTAGGCAATGATCATGTATATAGGCATCACATCCGTGATAAGTAGATCGAAACGATTCTGCATCTACTACTATTACTCCACTCATCGACCGCTATCCAGCATGCATCTAGAGTATTAAGTTAAAACAGAGTAACGCTTTAAGCAAGATGACATGATGTATAGGGATAAATTCATGCAATATGATAAAAACCCCATCTTGTTATCCTTGATGGCAACAATACAATACGTGCCTTGCAACTCTTTCTGTCACTGAGTAAGGACATAGCAAGATTGAACCCAAAGCCATGCACTTCTCCCATTGCAAGAACTACCAATCTAGTTGGCCAAACCAAACGGATAATTCGAAGAGACTTGCAAAGATAACTCAATCATACATAAAATAATTCAGAGAAGAATCAAATATTTTCCATAGATAATACTGGATCATAAACCCACAATTCATCGGTCTCAACAAACACACCGCAAAAAGAAGATTACATCGAATAGATCTCCACAAGAGAGGGGGAGAACATTGTATTGAGATCCAAAAAGAGAGAATAAGCCATCTAGCTACTAGCTATGGACCCGAAGGTCTAAAGTAAACTACTCACACTTCATCGGAGGGGCTATGGTGATGATGTAGAAGCCCTCCGTGGTGGATGCCCCCTCCGGCGGAGCTCCAGAACAGGCCCCACGATGGGATCTCGTGGATACAGAAGGTTGCGGCGGTGGAATTAGGTTTTTGGCTCCCCTTCTGATCATACGGGGATACGTAGGTATATATAGGAGGAAGGAGTACGTCGGTGGAGCTCTGAGGGGCCCACATGGTAGGGGGCGGCGCCCAGGGGGGCGCCCTCCACCCTCGTGCCCTCCTCGGAAGCTTTTTGGAGTAGGGTCCAAGTCTCCTGGATCACGTTCGGTTGGAAAATCACGATCCCGAAGGTTTCATTCCGTTTGGACTCCGTTTGATATTCTGTTTCTTCGAAATACTGAAAAAGGCAAAAAACAACAATTCTGGGCCGGGCCTCCGGTTAATAGGTTAGTACCAAAAGTAATATAAAAGTGAAAAATAAAGCCCAATATAGTCCAAAACAGTAGATAAAGTAGCATGGAGCAATCAAAAATTATAGATACATTGGAGACGTATCAATCATCCCCAAGCTTAATTCCTGCTCGTCCTCGAGTAGGTAAATGATAAAAAAAAATTGATGCGGAGTGATACTTTGGCATAATTTCAATGTAAATCTTCTTAATTGTGATATGAATATTCAGATCCGAAAGATTCAAGACAAAAGTTCATATTGACACAAAAATAATAATACTTCAAGCATACTAATCAAAGCAATCATGTCTTCTCAAAATAACATGGCAAAAGAAAGTTCATCCCTACAAAATCATATAGTTAGGCTATGCTTCATTTTCGTCACACAAAGATGTTCCCAACTTCTATACCCCCGATGACAAGCCAAGCAATTGTTTCATACTTAAATAATCTCAAACTTTTTCAACCTTCACGCAATACATGAGCGTGAGCCATGGATATAGCACTATGGGTGGAATAGAATATGATGATGGGGATTGTGTGGAGAAGACAAAAAAAGGAGAAAGTCTCACATCAACGAGGCTAATCAATGAGCTATGGAGATGCCCATCGATTGATGTTAATGCAAGGAGTAGGGATTGCCATGCAACGGATGCACTAGAGCTATGAATGCTCAACAAAAGAAAACTAGTGGGTGTGCATCCAACTCGCTTGCTCACGAATACCTAGGGCATTTGAGGAAGCCCATCGTAGGAATATACAAGCCAAGTTCTATAATGAAAAATTCCCACTAGTATGAACAAGACAACTTAAGAGACTCACTTATATGAAAAACATGGTGCTACTTTGAAGCACAATATATGAGACTCACTATATGAAGAACAAGGTGCTACTTTGAAGCACAAGTGTGGAAAAAAAGATAGTAGCACTGCCCTTTTTTATATATATTTTTGGGCCTTTTTTTTTAATTTTGGCCTTTCTCTTTTTTTTATTTGGGCAATGCTCTAATGATGATCATCACACTTTCATTACAACATATGAATTACAACTCGATACTAGAACAAGATATGACTCTATATGAATGCCTCCGGCGGTGTACCGGGATGGTGCAATGAATCAAGAGTGACATGTATGAAAAATAATGCAAGGTGGCTTTGCCACAAATACAATGTCAACTACAAGATCATGCAATGGCAATATGACAAAAGTGATGCATGTCACGATGATGATGGTGGAAGTTGCATGGCGATATATCTCGGAATGGCTATGGAAATGCCATGATAGGTAGGTATGGTGGCTGTTTTGAGGAAGATACAAAGAGGTTTATGTGTGATAGAGCGTATTGTATCACGGGGTTTGGATGCACCGGCGAAGTTTGCACCAACTCTCAAGGTGAGAAAGGGCAATGCACGGTACCGAAGTGGCTAGCAAAGGCGGAAAGATGAGAGTGTGTATAATCCATGGACTCAACATTAGTCAAAAGAACTCATATACTTATTGCAAAAATTTAGAAGTCATCAAAAATCAAGTACTACACGCATGCTCCTAGGGGGATAGATTGGTAGGAAAAGACCATCGCTCGTCCCCGACTGCCACTCATAAGGATGCACAAGCCAGGTACACTTCATGTTTCAAATTTGTTACACAACTTTAACCATACGTGCATGCTACGGGATTTACTAACTTCAACACAGGTATTTCTCAAATTCAAATCACCCAACTAGCACGACTTTGATATTATCACCTCCATATCCCAAAACAATTATCAAGCATCAAACTTATCTTAGTATTCAACGCACTCAAAAGAAAGTTTCACATATCTTGAATACCAAGTATATTAACATTAAGCAAATTACAATGCTATTAAAGACTCTCAAAATAATCTAAGTGAAGCATGAGAGATCAAGTTTCTTTAAAACAAATCCACCATCGTGCTCTAAAAGATCTAAGTGAATCATTAGAGCAAAAAGTATCACGCTCAAAAAGATATAAGTGAAGCACTATGAGCAAACTATCAAGCTCAAAAGATATAAGTGAAGAACATAGAGTATTCTAACAAATTTCAATTCATGTATGGCTCTCTCAAAAGGTGTGTACAGCAAAGATGATTGTGGTAAACTAACAAGCAAAGACACAAATAATACAAGATGCTCCAAGCAAACACATATCATGTTGGTGAATAAAAATATAGCTCCAAGTAAATTACCGATAAAAGTGGACGAAAGAGGGGATGCCTTCCGGGGCATCCCAAAGCTTTGACTTTTTGGTGTCCTTGGATTATCTTGGGGGTTCCATGGGCATCCCCAAGCTTAGGCTCTTGCCACTCCTTGTTCCATAATCCATCAAAAGAATTCACCCAAAACTTGAAAACTTCACAACACAAAACTCAACAGAAATCTCGTGAGCTACGTTAGAGAAAGAAAACAAAAGACTACATCAAGGTACTGTAATTAACTCATTCTTTATTTATATTGGTGCTAAACCTACTGTATTCCAACTCCTCTATGGTTTATAAACTATTTTACTAGCCATAGATTCATCAAAATAAGCAAACAACACACGAAAAACAGAATCTGTCAAAAACAGAACAGTCTGTAGTAATCTGTAACTAACGAAAACTTATGGAACTCTAAAACTTCTACCAAAATAGGAAGTCCTGGAAAATTTGTTTATTGATCAGCAGAAAAAAGAATCAACGCAAAAGCACTCTCCAGTAAAAAGTGGCAGCTAATTTCGTGAGTGCTAAAGTTTGTGTTTTTCAGCAGAATCAAATCAACTATCATCGTAGGTTATCCTATAGGTCCTACTTGGCACAAACACTAATTAAAACATAAAACCACATCCAAACAGAAGGTAGATGGATTATTTATTCCTAAACAGAAGCAAAAACAAAAAACACAAAATAAAATTGGGTTGCCTCCCAACAAGCGCTATCGTTTAACGCCCTTAGCTAGGCATTGATATTTCAATGATGCTGACAAAAAAGACAGGAATTGAAGCACAAAGAGAGCATCATAAAACACGTGATAAACACATCTAAGTCTAACATACTTCCTATGCATAGGCATCTTATAGGCAAACAAATTATCAAGGCAAGCAAAAACTAGCATATGCAAGGAGGCGAAAAGAAACAATAGCAATCTCAACATAACGAGAGGTAAATTATTATCATGAAAATTTCTACGACCATATTTTCCTCTCTCATAATAATTACATGTGGGATCATAAGAAAATTCAACAAAATAGCTATCACATAAAATATTTTCAACACGATCCACATGCATGCAAAGTTGACACTCTTCCGAAATAGTGGGATTAACATTAACTAAAGTCATGACCTCTCCAAACCCACTTTTATCAAAAATTTCATAAGATTGAATATTCTCCAAATATGTGGGATCTAAAGTTGACACTCTTCCAAACCCACTTTCAATATTATTGAAAAAATTATTATCAATCTCATTTTCATCATGGGAGTTAAATAAATTTTCAAGATCAAAAGAAGAATCACCCCAATCATGATCATTGCAACAAGTAGTAGACATAGCAAAACTAGCATCCCCAAGCTTAGGGTTTTGAATATTATTAGCACAATTGTCATCAAGAGAATTTATAGTAAAATCATTGCAATCATGCTTTTTATCAAAGGAACTAGCAAGTATGGGTGCAATAGCAACGATCTCATGTCTATCATACGGAACTATAGCAAATTCGTCTTCATAAATATTGGCATCATGGCCACAAGAATAGCAAGCATCATGTTCATCAAGGGATATTTCAACCAAATCATCGGAATCATCATTATCTATAGATTCATGCATATCATTATTTTTTTCCAAAGCAATGGTCATTCTTTCAATAAACTCTTGGACATAGACATTATGAGCAAGGTTTTCATTGCAATATTTAAGTACGACGGAATTTTCAGATTTGTTGAGAGTAAAATCATACTTTTCAATCAAAGAAGCAACTTCATGAGCACCCTTAAAAACGACAAATTCTTCGATTTGTTCGATATCATAGTAACTATAAACACCCTTTTCATAAGAAGATAAGGTTTCATTATCATTGAACTCACATAGGTAGGGACGGTGTTTTTTAGGGTTCTTAGAGCAACAAGTAAAATCACAAATTTCACAAAGATTCCTAGCATAGCATAGCAAACTATTTATGTGATACCATAAGAGTCTCCCTTTTTCAGACAAACGATGATGCACAAAATGAGCATGCTCATCTAAAGATTTCCCATCAACTAGGCTAGTTGGGGTTTCAGCACGAGCGCATAAGGATCGAAGATGATCCAAGTAGAATACTTTAAGTGGATCCATATCAATAGATTTTTAGCAAGCAAGCAAATAGAGGGCACGTGGAAACACAAACAAAGATACATACGGAAAGAAGGCGAATGGAAAAGAGAGGGCGAATAAAACGGCAAGGGTGAAGTGGGGGAGAGGCAAACGAGAGGCAAATGGCAAATAATGTAATGCAAGAGATAGGGATTGCGATGGGTACTTGATATGTTGACTTTTGCGTAAGCCTCCCCGGCAACGGTGACAGAAATTCTTCTTGCTACGTTTCGAGCTTGCGTTGGTTTTCCCCGAAGAGGAGAGGATGATGCAGCACAGTAGCGTAAGTATTTCCCTCAGTTTTTGAGAACCAAGGTATCAATCCAGTAGGAGGTCACGAGCAAGTCCCTTATACTTGCACAACACGATAGCAACTCACAACCAACGCTTAGGGGTTGTCAATCCCTTCACGGTCACTTACGAGAGTGAGATCTGATAGAGATAATATTTTTGGTATTTTTGATAGATAGATGCAAAGTAAAAAATTAAATGCAAAGTAAAACAAAGCAAGTAAATAAAGTGATATAGATTAATATGATGAGAATAGACCCGGGGGCCGTAGGTTTCACTAGTGGCTTCTCTCAAGAGCATAAGTATTCTACGGTGGGTGAACAAATTACTGTTGAGCAATTGACAGAAATGAGCATAGTTATGAGTATATCTAGGCAATGATCATGTATATAGGCATCACATCCGTGACAAGTAGATCGAAACGATTCTGCATCTACTACTATTACTCCACTCATCGACCGCTATCCAGCATGCATCTAGAGTATTAAGTTAAAAACAGAGTAACGCTTTAAGCAAGATAACATGATGTAGAGGGATAAATTCATGCAATATGATAAGAAACCGCATCTTGTTATCCCCGATGACAACAATACAATACGTGCCTTGCAACTCTTTCTGTCATTGAGTAAGGACACTGCAAGATTGAACCCAAAGCCATGCACTTCTCCCATTGCAAGAACTACCAATCTAGTTGGCCAAACCAAACGGATAATTCGAAGAGACTTGCAAAGATAACTCAATCATACATAAAATAATTCAGAGAAGAATCAAATATTTTCCATAGGTAATACTGGATCATAAACCCACAATTCATCGGTCTCAACAAACACACCGCAAAAAGAAGATTACATCGAATAGATCTCCACAAGAGAGGGGGAGAACATTGTATTGAGATCCACAAAGAGAGAAGAAGCCATCTAGCTACTAGCTATGGACCCGAAGGTCTGAAGTAAACTACTCACACTTCATCGGAGGGGCTATGGTGATGATGTAGAAGCCCTCTATGGTGGATGCCCCCTCCGGCGGAGCTCTGAAACAGGCCCCAAGATGGGATCTCATGGATACAGAAGGTTGCGGCGGTGGAATTAGGTTTTTGGCTCCCCTTCTGATCATACGGGGATACGTAGGTATATATAGGAGGAAGGAGTACGTCGGTGGAGCTCCGAGGGGCCCACGGGGTAGGGGGCGCGCCCTCCACCCTCGTGCCCTCCTCGGAAGCTTCTTGGAGTAGGGTCCAAGTCTCCTGGATCACGTTCGGTTGGAAAATCACGATCCTGAAGGTTTCATTCCGTTTGGACTCCGTTTGATATTCTGTTTCTTCGAAATACTGAAAAAGGCAAAAAACAGCAATTTTGGGCTGGGCCTCCGGTTAATAGGTTAGTCCCAAAAATAATATAAAAGTGAAAAATAAAGCCCAATATAGTCCAAAACAGTAGATAAAGTAGCATGGAGCAATAAAAAATTATAGATACATTGGAGACATATCACACTCGAACCGGACATAGTTCGGCCAAGAGTCTCCTGAGAGGGAGAGAGATTTTAATGAGTTTAGCATGTTGCCCAAGGGCGAGTGCTGAAAGATATCCGCGGAGGTAAACTCCATGATCGGTGCCCAATCAGGATCGATAGGCACGGATGCACGCGGTTCTGAGCCTGCGACCGGAGACGAGTCCGGGGGTCCTATGACACAGACCTCATTGCAGGCAAAGTCAGTGTGCGACTCTATCGCTGATCAGTGTGCGGCCTCCATGGTAGGGCCTATCCACCTGTCCTCGGATGGCATGATCTGCTCCGGATCTAAGGCCAGGGCAGCTACCGGTGCGTTCTCCTGAACACCGTCCGAAGGCAGATCTAAGTCATGCTCATCGTGATTGTATGACGCACCCGTCATGGGCTCGAATCCGTCGAAGATCAAGTCTCCGCGGATGTTGGAAGTGTAGTTCAGGCTTCCAAACCTGATCTGATGGCCAGGGGCGTAGCTATCGATCTGCTCCAGATGGCCAAGCGAGTTGGCCCGCAGTACGAAGCCGCTGAACATGAAGATCTGTCCGGGGAGGAAAACCTCACCCTGGAGCGCATCGTTGTGGATGATTGAAGGAACCATCAAGCCTTATGGTGACGACACAGTGGAACTCCCAATGAAAGCACCAATATCGGTGTCAAAACCGGCGGATCTCGGGTAGGGGGTCCCGAACTGTGCGTCTAAGGCTAATGGTAACAAGAGGCGGGGGACACGATGTTTACCCAGGTTCGGGCCCTCTCTATGGAGGTAATACCCTACTTCCTGCTTGATTGATCTTGATGATATGAGTATTACAAGAGTTGATCTACCTCGAGATCGTAGGGGCTAAACCCTAGAAGCTAGCTTATGATTATGATTGTTCTTGTCCTACGGACTAAACCCTTCGGTTTATATAGACACCGGAGGGGGCTAGGGTTACACAGAGTAGGTTACAGAGAAGGAAATCTACATATCCGAATTACCAAGCTTGCTTTCCATGCAAAGGAGAGTCCCACCCGGACACGGGACGAAGTCTTCAATCTTGTATTTTCATAGTCCAATAGTCCGGCACAAGTACATAGTCCGGCTGTCCGAGGACCCCCTAATCCAGGACTCCCTCGGCTGGGACGAAGGCCGGGTTTCTAGCTGAGCTCTGGACGAGCCGGACGGTCCTGCTACAGAGTAGCTCGGACTCGCCTGACGGTGTCCGGGGGCTTTATTACCGAACTGAGGTTTTGCCTAAGAAGGCTACTTTGTACTTCTACTACAAGGGCCGCAGTGTGCTCCTCCATACGGAGGAAGCACTCAGTATGTCCATTGACTATTATAACACCGCGAGGTCCGGGCATCTTGAGCTTGAGGTAGGCATAGTGCGGCACCACGTTGAAACGAGCAAATGCGGTTCGTCCAAGCAGTGCGTGATAACCACTGCGAAAAGGGACGATGTCGAAGATTAATTCTTCGCTTCGAAAATTATCTGGGGATCCGAAAACCACTTCCAGTGTGATCGAGCCTATACAACAGGCCTCTACGCCTTGTATGGCAACTTTAAAGGTGGTTTTGGTGGGCTTGATCCTTGAGGGATCAATACCCATTTTGCACAATGTATTCTGATAGAGCAAGTTCAGGCTGCTACCACCATCCATGAGGATGCGTGTGAGGTGGAATCCGTCAATGATAGGATCAAGCACCAGTGCGGCTGAACCACTGTGACGGATACTGGTCGGATGGTCCCTTCGGTCGAAAGTGATCGGACAGGAGGACAACGGGTTGCATTTTGGGGCGACTGGCTCCATCTCGTAGACGTCCCTTAGAGAGCGCATCCGCTCCCTTTTGGGGATATGGGTAGCATATGTCATATTTACCGTTTTAACTTGGGGAGGAAACTTCCTCTGTCCCCCTGTTTTCGGTGGCCGGGGCTCCTCATCGTCATTGCTTTGCGATCCCCTTTCCTTGTTTACAGTGTTTAACTTGCCGACCTGTTTAAAGACCCAACATTCTCTATTGGTATGATTGGCTGGTTTATCAGGGATATTGTGGATTTGACATGGACGATCAAGTATGTGGTCCAGACTGGACGGGCCCGGATTGTTTCTGTTAAATGGCTTTTTCCGCTGACAGGACTTGGAGCCACTGAATCCGGCATTGACGGTCGTGTCTTCGGAGTTACCGCCAGTATTTCGACACTTGTGTCTACTACGTCGGGGCTTGCCGTTACTGTCTCTGGCTTCAGAAGCGCCGGGTTTACTTGAGGTGTTGTTGCTACGAGCTAACCAGCTATCCTCGCTCGTACAAAAGCGGGTCATGAGTGTCGTAAGGGCTGCCATGGACTTCGGCTTCTCTTGGCCGAGGTGTCGGGCGAGCCACTCGTCACGGATGTTATGCTTAAAGGCCGCTAGGGCTTCGGCATCTGGACAGTTGACGATTTGGTTCTTTTTAGTTAAGAACCGAATCCATAATTTCATGGCTGACTCTCTGGGCTGTTGGATTATATGACTTAAGTCATCGACATCCGGAGGTCGGACATAAGTGCCTTGGAAGTTGTCAAGGAATGCATCTTCTAGGTTCTCCCAACTGCCAATGGAGTTTTCGGGCTGGCTGTTCAACCAGTGCCGAGCTGGTCCCTTGAGTTTTAGCGGGAGATACTTGATGGCATGGAGATCATCGCTGCGGGCCATATGTATATGGAGTAGGAAGTCCTCGATCCATACCGCGGGATCTGTTGTTCCATCATATGATTCAATGTTTACGGGTTTAAACCCTTCTGGGAATTGATGCTCCATTACTTCATCAGTGAAGCATAGGGGGTGTGCGGCGCCTCTGTGCCAGGCTACGTCGGGACGCAGCTCGGATGGAGCTGGTCTACGGTATTCGGCCCGGACAGGTTTGTATTTGTTATATCCGGCTTGGTGGCCGTCGTTGCGCGTTGGGGCGCACCCCTGCGATCCATAGATCGATCTGGTTTGTCCTACTCTATTTTCCAAGTCGTACCGCAGGTCATGTGTGTATCCCCGAGCTGTTGTGTTTCTATTTGTTCAGCGAGGCAGTGTCGGCTCGTGTTTGGGCTGAATTGTCGTTTTATCTCAGCCACGTGATGGTCGGTCAGTCGCATTATGCACTGGTAGTGCTGGCTCCAGCGCCTCGTCATCGAATTGAGGTAGCAATTTCTGCTTCGGGTAACTTTTGGTTGTGCGTTCGAGTCAGTATTCCTCGGCTGCCAGGACCTCAGTCCATCTATCAGTGAGCAGATCTTGATCAGCTTGAAGCTGCTGCTGCTTCTTCTTCAGGCTCTTTGTCGTGGCTATAAGTCGGCACTTAAAACACTCCTGCTCGATGGGATCCTCTGGCACGATAAATTCTTCATCGCCGAGGCTCATCATCCTCGAAGAGAGGCTTGTAATTGCTGTCCTCCGAGTTGTCGTTCACGGCCTGTTCATCGGGGCTGGCTCGCCCGTCTTCCCGTTCAGCCTGTTCGAAACTTGGCTTGGCGGGGTCTTCGTTGTCTTCGGCATCGTCCGGAGTGTTATTTTCTCTTGTGCCGGTATCACTATTTTTACCATGGCGTGATTTAGAGCGGCGCTGCTAACGTCAGCGCTTTGGCTGCTTCTCAGGAAGTTTATCCTCAACTGGATCCTTTTTGTCATCGCCATTGTCTTCTTTGGGTGTATCCATCATGTATATGTCGTATGAAGAGGTGGCTGTCCAGTGCCCTGTGGGCGGTGGTTCCTGTTATTCTCCGGCATCGTCGTCCATACCGTTGATGTCTTCGGAGTCGAAATCAAGCATGTTGGTCAAATCGTCGACATTGGCTATCAAGTGGGTGGTGGGTGGGTAACGAAGTTCTTCGTCGTCCGCTTTCCACTCAAGCCGGATATAGTTCGGCCAAGAATCTCCTGACAAGGAGAGAGACTTTAATGAGTTTAACACATCACCTAGGGGTGAGTGTTGGAAGATGTCCACGAAGCTGAACTCTAAGATCGGTGCCAGGTCAGATTCGATGGGTGCGGATACACGCGGTTCAGAGCCTATGGCCGGAGACGAGTCCGAGGTTCCGATGACACAGGCCTCGTTGGAGGTCAGATCTGTGTTCGGCTCTAGAGCCGCTGAGTCTGCGGCCTCTATGGCGAAGTTGAGCTTCCCGTCCTTGGATGGCGCACTCTACTCTGGATCTAGGGCCAGAGCAATTACACGCGCTATCTCCTGCTCACAGTCTGATGACAGATTTAGGTCATATTCATCATGGCGGAAGGGCGCGGCTATCATGGTCTCGAATCCGTCGAAGATCAAGTCTCCGCGGATGTCGGCGGTGTAGTTCAAGCTTCCAAACCTGACCTGATGGCCAGGGGCATAGCTGTCGATCTGCTCCAGATGGCCAAGCGAGTTGGCCCGCAGTGCGAAGCCGCCAAATATGAAAATCTGTCCGGGAAGAAAAACTTCACCCTGGACTGCGTTGTTGTAGATGATTGAAGGAGCCATCAAGCCTTACGATGACGACACAGTGGAACTCTTAATGAAATCACCAATGTCCGTGTCAAAACCGGCGGATCTCGGGTAGGGGGTCCCGAACTGTGCGTCTAAGGCTAATGGTAACAGGAGGCGAGGGACACAATGTTTACCCAGGTTTGGGCCCTCTCGATGGAGGTAATACCCTACTTCCTGCTTGATTGATCTTGATGATATGAGTATTACAAGAGTTGATCTACCACGAGATCGTGGAGGCTAAACCCTAGAAGCTAGCCTATGATTATGATTATTCTTGTCCTACAAACTAAACACTCTGGTTTATATAGACACCGGAGGGGGCTAGGGTTACACAAAGTCGGTTACAAAGGAAGGAATATTCATATCTGAATCGCCAAGCTTGCCTTCCACGCAAAGGAGAGTCCCATCCGGACACAGGACGAAGTCCTCTATCTTGTATCTTCATAGCCCAACAATCCGGCATATGCATATAGTCTGGCTGTCCAGGGACCCCTTAATCCGGGACTCCCTCACTACGCGCGTGCTCCTTGGGGGATAGATTGGTAGGAAAAGACCATTGCTCGTCCCCGACCGCCACTGATAAGGAAGACAATCAATAACTACCTCGTGCTCCAACTTCGTTACATAACGGTTCACCATATGTGCATGCTACGGGAAACACAAACCTTAACACAAGTATTTCTCCAATTCACAATTACTCACTAGCATGACTATAATATCACCATCTTTATATCTCAAAACAATCATAAGGAATCAAACTTCTCATAGTATTCAATGCACTTTATATGAAAGTTTTTATTATATCCCTCTTGGATGCCTATCATATTAGGACTAATTTTATAACCAAAGAAAATTACCATGTTGTTTAAAAAGACTCTCAAAATAATATAAGTGAAGCATGAGAGTTCAACAATTTCTATAAAATAAAACCACCGCCGTGCTCTAAAAAGATATAAGTGAAGCACTAGAGCAATATTGCCTATCTCAAAAGATATAAGTGAAGCACATAGAGTATTCTAATAACTCACGATCCATGCGTGTCCATCTCAAAAGGTGTGTACAGCAAGGATGACTGTGGGAAAATAAAAACAAAGTATCAAATCATACAAGACGCTCCAAGCAAAACACATATCATGTGGTGAATAAAAATATAACCTGAATTAAACTTACCCACAGACGAAGACGAAAGAGGGGATGCCTTCTGGGGCATACCCAAGCTTAGTCTCTTGGTTGTCCTTGAATATTACCTCGTGGTGCCTTGGGAATCCCCAAGCTTAGGCTCTTTCCACTCTTTATTCCATAGTCCATCAAATCCTTACCCAAAACTTGAAAACTTCACAACACAAAACTCAACAGAAAATCTCATAAGCTCAGTTAGTATAAGAAAATAAATCACCACTTTTTGGTACTGTTGTGAACTCATTATTTATTTATATTGGTGTAATATCTACTGTATTCAAACTTTTCCATGGTTCATACCCCCAATACTACCCATAGATTCATCAAAATAAGCAAACAACACATAGAAAACAGAATTTGTCAAAAATAGAACAGTTTGTAGCAATCTGGAAACTTCAAATACTTCTGTAACTCCAAAAATTATGAAAAATTAGGACAACCTGGGAAATTAGTGTACAAACCTTCTGCAAAAAGAATTAGATAAAAAGCACGCTTCTGTGAATTATGAAAATTATTTTCCTGGGCGCAAAAGTTTCTGTTTTTCAGCAAGATCAAAACAACTATCACTGTAAGCCATCCCAAAGGTCTTACTTGGCACAAACACTAAATAAACACAAACCACATATAACCAGAGGCTAGATGAATTATTCAAAGCAAGACAGGAGCAAAAAGCAAAGAACAAAAATAAAATTGGGTTGTGTGACGCCCCCGATTCAACCGCACACTAATCATACACGCAAATGTGTACGATCAAGATCAGGGACTCACGGGAAGATATCACAACACAACTCTAGACACAAATTAAAATAATACAAGCTTTTTATTACAAGCCAGGGGCCTCGAGGGCTCGAATACATAAGCTCGAATACAAACGAGTCAGCGGAAGCAACAATATCTGAGTACAGACATAAGTTAAACAAGTTTTCCTTAAGAAGGCTAGCACAAAAGTAACATCAATCGAAAAGGCAAGTCCTCCTGCCTGGGAGCCTCCTAACTACTCGTGGTCGTTAGCGGCCTCCACGTAGTAGTAGGCACCCTCAGTGTAGTAGCAGTCGTCATCGAAGGTAGCGTCTGGATCATGGGCTCCACCATCTGGTTGTGACAACCTGAAAGAAGGGGAAGGGGGAGCAAGGCAACCGTGAGTACTCATCCAAAGTACTCGCAAGCAAGGATCTACACTACATATGCATAGGTATCAATGAAATGGGTTGTATCTGTGGACTGGACTGCAGAATGCCAGAAGAGAAGGGGAAAGCCTAGCCTATCAAAGACTAGCATCTTCAAGCAGCTCCAAGCATCTTGCAGCATCAGAAGAGATAAGTGTAGCATAAGGTAAAGTAGTAGTAGTGACATCAACCTCGGCCAGAGATCCTTTCTCGACTCCCTGCGAGAAAGCTATCCCAGAGCCATGCTATCCATTTCTCATCACAAGTATCTAGTTCTAGTTGTATCGATCGGGATACAACTCCGAGCGTCCGTTACCATAGGGCAGGCTATCAATAGATGTTTTCTTCCCTGCAGGGGTGCACCAACTTACCCACCATGCTCGATTAACTCCGGCAGGTCACACTTTCCTGGGTCATGCCCGGCCTCGGCCAAACAATACGCTGCAACCCGACCTAGGCTTAATAGAGAGGTCAGCACGTCGGACTAAACCTATGCCCCCAGGGGTCATGGGCCATTGCCCCGGGAACTCCTGCATGTTGCGAACGCGGCTGGTGAGCAGACCTAGCTACCTCCTTAAAAAAGGCAGGTGCTTACCAGTCCAACCCGGCGCGCGCCGCTCAGTCGCTGACGTCTATTAAGCTTCGGCTGGTGCATACGACGCAGAACGCCCATACTATGCCCATGTGATGGTTAGTGCTATCAGGCCAGAGGCCCCTCAGATCAAATATCCAAATCGTAGTGGATTAGGAACGCACGGTAACAAGCAGAGACTCACACAAGATGTGACCCCGTTGCCCCGATCTCGAGGACTTGCAGTAAGGGCTAAGAATGCCCGGCCACGCCTCGTAATTATCTCGCGGGCACCCTCCAGGTCAACCCGACTCCTCATCACTCGCAAATATGCTCGCGCGGGTACCCCTCAGGGCCGACCCGTGTGTAGTAACATGGTTCAGTGTTAAGTCATAGTAACCATAGTAAACGTGTGTCTAACACCAAGGGGAAAACTTGCAGAGTCACCCTCGACGGATTCCACTCGATGTAATCATAAAGGTGAACGTAAGAGGATCCACCCTCGAGGTTCACACTTGACGGGTTGCACGACAGAGTTGTGTCGGAAGTGGTTAAGGCGGAATCACCCTCGATGACCATGACCGAATAACTACAGTACCAGTTTAACATCAGAAGTGCTGATGAGGTCTCACGCTCGGCACTCGATAGTAACCCAGTAGTGTCGAGCAACTAAGGGGAAGTGATGTGCGGTGCCGGGGCCTGGTCTTCGATCCCGTTGATCGGGTCTTCGATGATGAAGCAGGGGCAACAAGGACAAGGTGGGGGTCACTGATGGATCACTAACCAACCTATACTAAGCAGTTTAGGATAAGCAGGTAAGGTAACAATAAGCAGGTTACAAAAGCAGGCTATGCATCAGAATAGGAGCAAACAATAACAGTAGCAAAATCTAATGCAAGCATGAGAGAATGGAATGGGCGATATCGAGATGATCAAAGGGGGGCTTGCCTGGAAGCTTCGCTGAAAGGGAAGAAGGGTCGTTGTCGACGTAGTCGATCACAGGAGCAGCATCAGTCTCGGGGTCTACCAAAGAGAAGAGGGGGAAGAAACAATAAATACACAGTGCAACATAGAGTATGCTATGCTAACATGCAGCGTCGGGTTGCCTAAAGATATGTCTAAGTCATATTAGTTATTTTAGGTTTTAAGTTGGATTTAATAACCGGTGTATAGGCACTATTCATCTATCGGAAACGGGGTAAAAGCTACGAGTCCACCTACATACAGGGTTCCGACATGGAAACAGACGACACGATCAGATTCGTCTCGTCGTTCTGAGCAACTTTCATGTACAAGGTTTTTCGATCCGAACTACGGTTTATTTTCTATGATTTTCTAAAGTTTTAACAATATTCTGAATTTGTTTTAATTACTAAATTCATTAGAAAAATGAATTATGACATCATGCTGGCATCAGCCCTGCGTCAGCGGTCAACAGACCAGTTGACTGGTCAATGGGGCCCACAGGCGGTGATAGGGCGCTGCCCAGTCGGCATCTCACTGGGTCAACGGGACCCAGGGGCCCAGTGGCAGCGGCTGTGGGGAGGTCCACGCGGACAGCCACGTCAGCGATGCCGGAAACGGCACCGGAGTTGCTCCGGTAGCCTCCTGCTGCGGCGAGCTCGCCGGAGATGCTCGGAAAACCGCTACGGGGCACCCTTTAGCGCGGTTCTTGCTGCGTTCGAATGGTTACTCCGCCCCGCATCAGTTGGTGGCGGCAGAACGAGCAGGGGAGGTCGGCAGGGCCGCCGGCGCTGAGTTGTGGCGGCTATATGGCTCGGATGTGTGATGGGGATGACGAAGCAGCGTGCTACGGAGTGAAAGGAAAGGCTGGGGAGGATCCCCGTGGTGCGGCGAGTCCAACGGGGTTGAGCCCGTGACCAAATGATCACCAGAGCCTCGCCGGTGGCGAGCTCCGTGGCGACGCGTTCGGGCGCTCATCGGGGACGCCGCTAGGAGGCACGAGAGGGAGCGTGCGCATGCGCGTTGGGCTCCTGGGAACCCTAGGAGCACAACTGTGAGCTCGGGCGAGCGTGTCGACGGTCACAACGACGACAACGAGCTCGTCGGTGGAGCTGGGATCGGCCATGGCGGAACCAGTCGCCCCGAGCTTGTAGAGGAGCAGAAAGGAGGGGAGGAGAGATGGATCTCACCGCGGCGGCTCAAGGTGGCCCGTGGAAGGATTAGTAGCAGTAGAGGACGTCACCGGAGTCGGTGAAGAACGGCGTCAGTCAGAGATGGTGACCAAGGGGATCCGGTGCTTCGGTGCCTCCCAGCTCCAGGTCAGGCCACCAGTCGAAGGAGTTGACTCCGGCGGAGCTCACCGACAGGGTCAGCGGGCGCGGGACCGCCGGTGGCTGCGACAACGACGGAGGATGGTGGAGACCATGCTCGGGTGTCGATGCGAAATGATGGGAAGAGGAACGGAGCGAGCGAGGAAGAATCTGGCGGGGAGAGGGAGAGGCGGAGCGAGCGAGGGGGAAATATCTAGGGCCGCGACATCGGCCTTATCCCCTCGCTGCGCTGGCGAGGCGCGGGACGACGAGCTGGTCCAGCGGCGATGCGGGGGGGGGGGGCGCCCTCGGTCGATTGAACAGAGGGGTGGAACACGACTGGGTGAGGTAGGTGGGCCGGCCTGCTGGGATGGCCGAGGCCCAAGGGGAGGCCAGGGGCTCTCCCACCCCTCTTTCTTTCCTCTTTTTTGCTTTTTTAGCAGCACGCTTTTGCAATTAAACTAGCCACCAAATGACTTAGCAAAATTGTGTGTCTGGCCAAAACAATTACTAGGAAAAATGTGCTCTGCCATAAAAAGATTGGAGGCTTTAGAAAAAGTTTGCAATTTTTTATAAATAAAAAGGTATTTAACCTATTGTTTTAGCCACTGCTTTAATTGGTTTAGGCCATTTAAACACCTTGCAAAAATGTTGGTTCACCACCAATATTTGTTATGGATTATTTGCCACAAGATGAACATTTTAGATTTCATGTCTAACAAATATGAATTTTTCACTTTAGATTGGATTTGAATTTGAAATGTGATTTGGACCAAGTGAAGATTAGCAACAGTAATAGGATGACATGGCACCATCAACGGGGTATTACTGTAGCATGACATTTGCGGTGTTACAGGTTGCTGGTACGTCTCCAGCGTATCTATAATTTATGAAGCATTCATGCTATATTACTATGTGTTTCGAATGATTACGGGCTTTATTATACACTTTGATATTACTTTCGGGACTAACCTATTAACCGGAGGCCCAACCCATATTGTTGTTTTATTGCCTGTTTCAGTATTTTGAAGAAAAGGAATATCAAACGGAGTCCAAACGGAATGAAACCTTCGGCAACGTGATTTTTTGGAAGATTATCATCCTGGAGACTTGGAGGTCAAGTCAGAAGATACTCGAGGAGCCCAGGAGATAGGGGGGTGCCCCCCCCCCTACAGGGCGCGCCCCCCTGTCTCATGGACCCCTCGAGCACCCCCCGACCGACTTCTTTCGCCTATATAACCCTACGTACCCTAAAACCATCGAATATCAAGATAGATCGGGAGTTCCGCCGCCGCAAGCCTCTGTAGCCACCAAAAACCTCTCGGGAGTTCGTTCCGGCGCCCTGCCAGAGGGGGAACCCATCACCGGTGGCCATCTTCATCATCACGGCGCTATCCATGACGAGGAGGGAGTAGTTCACCCTCGGGGGTGAGGGTATGTACTAGTAGCTATGTGTTTGATCTCTCTCTCTCTCTCTCTCTCTCGTGTTCTCTCTATGGCACGATCTTGATGTACCGCGAGCTTTGTTATTGATCTTATGATGTTTCTCCCCCTCTACTCTCTTGTGATGAATTGAGTTTCCCTCTTGAAGTTATCTTATTGGATTGAGTCTTTGATTGAGAACACTTGATGTATGTCTTGCCGTGTTTATCTATGGTGACAATGGGATATCACGTGCCATTTGATGTATGTTTTGGTGACCAACTTGCGGGTTCTTCCCATGAACCTATGCATAGGGGTTGGCGCATGTTTTCTTGACTCTCCGGTAGAAACTTTGTGGCACTCTTTGAAGTACTTTTGTGTTGGTTGGATGAATCTGAGATTGTGTGATGCATATCGTATAATCATGCCCACGGATACTTGAGGTGACAATGGAGTATCTAGGTGACATTAGTGTTTAGGTTGATTTGTGTCTTAAGGTGTAATTCTAGTACGAACTCTTGAATAGATTGATCCGAAAGAATAACTTTGAGGTGGTTTCGTACCCTACCATAATCTCTATGTTGTTCTCCTCTATTAGTGGCTTTGGAGTGACTCTTTGTTGCATGTTGAGGGATTGTTATATGATCTATCTATGTTATTATTGTTGAGAGAACTTGCACTAGTGAAAGTATGAACCCTAGGTCTTGTTTCCTATCATTGCAATACCGTTTACGCTCACTTTTAACACTTGTTACCTTGCTGTTTTTATATTTTCAGATTACAAATACCTTTATCTACCTTCCATATTGCACTTGTATCACCATCTCTTCGCCGAACTAGTGCACCTATACAATTTGCCATTGTATTGGGTGTGTTGGGGACACAAGAGACTCTTTGTTATTTGGTTGCAGGGTTGTTTGAGAGAGACCATCTTCATCGTATGCCTCCCACGGATTGATAAACCTTAGGTCATCCACTTGAGGGAAATTTGCTACTGTCCTACAAACCTGTGCACTTGCAGTCCCAACAACGTCTACAAGAAGAAGGTTGTGTAGTAGAAATCAAGCTCTTTTCTGGCGCCGTTGCCGGGGAGGTGAGTGCTTGAAGGTATATCTTTAGATCTTGCAATCGAATCTTTTTGTTTCTTGTTTTATCACTAGTTTAGTTTATAAAAGAAAACTACAAAAAATGGAGTTAAGTTTGTCTCATATGCTTCGTCTTTTGAATATCTTTCGTGAGTATGATGAAAAGGAAAATTGTGCTCAAGTGCTAGAAGAAGAAATCTATAGAATGTTTGATACTAGATCTTTGTATGATGAGAATGATTGCAATGTTGTTAGTATGAATTCCATGAATATCCATGATGCTAATGATATGCAAAGCCACAAGCTTGGGGAAGCTATGTTTGATGAATATGATATATTTTGTCCCCCAAGCTTTGATGAGAAAATTTATTTTGATGATAGCATGCCTCCTATTTATGATGATTATATTGATGAAAGTGGGTTTGGAAGAGTGTCAACTTTAGAAAGTTGTGAACCCACTATTTTGGAGGATGTTGAATCTTATTATGATAAACATGAAAGTGGATTTGGAAGAGTGTCAACTTTATTTAGTGATGATTCCACTATTTCGGAAGAGGTTCCAATTGATTATGAGAACAAAGGTGCTATCTATGATGATTATTGTGATGACTTGTATGCTATTAGGAATAATGATAACCATGTAACTTGTCATCATGATTTTAGTTTTCAATTGGATTATGCCTCACGTGATAATTACTTTGTTGAGTTTGCTTCCACTATTATTCCGAATGAGAAGAATTTTGCTTATGTGGAGAGTAGTAAAAATTCTATGCTTGTAGATCATGAAAAAGATGCTTTAGGTGCTGGTTATATTGTTGAATTCATTCATGATGCTACTGAAAATTATTATGAGGGAGGAACATATGCTTGTAGGAATTGCAATAATGTCAAGTTTCCTCCCTTTGTGTTGAAAATCTTGAAGCTATGCTTGTTTTACCTTCCTGTGCTAGTTGATTATTGTTACCATAAGTTGTTTGCTCACAAAATCCCTATGCATAGGAAGTGGGTTAGACTTAAATGTGCTAGTCATATGCTTCATGATGCTCCCGTTATGTTTCAATTCTTATCTTTTATGTGAGCATCATTGTCATCATCATGCCTAGCTAGAAAGGCATTAAAAAAAGCACTTGTTGGGAGACAACCCAATATTTACCTTTACTGTTTTTGTGTGTGCACATGATTATGCTACTGTAGTAATCATGTTTTATAGCTTTTGTTTCAATAAAGTGCCAAGTAAGACCTTTAGGATAGCTTACGGTGATAGTTGTGTTGATCGTGCTGAAAATCAGAAACTTTTGCACCCAGTAAATTTGTTTTTTTAATTCATAGAAATGTGTTTTTGATCTGATTCTTTTTGATCTGGATTCGTATACAAATTTCTCAGGTCTTCCTAATTTTGTATAATTTTTGGAGTTCCAGAAGTATACGTTTCATACAGATTACTACAGACTGTTCTGTTTTTGACAGATTCTGTTTTCTATGTGTTGTTTGCTTATTTTTATGAATCTATGAGTAGTATCGGAGGGTATGAACCATAGAGAAGTTGGAATACAGTAGATATTACACAATTATGAATTTAGAATGAGTTCATTACAGTACCTAAGTGGTTGTTTTATTTTCTTGTACTAACGGAGCTTACGAGTTTCTGTTGAGTTTTGTGTTGTGAAGTTTTCAAGTTTTTGGTAAAGATTCGATGGACTATGGAATAAGGAGTGGCAAGAGCCTAAGCTTGGGGATGCCCAAGGCACCCCAAGGTAATATTCAAGGACAACCAAGAGCCTAAGCTTGGGGATGCTCCGGATGGCATCCCCTCTTTCGTCTTCGTTCATCCGTAACTTTACTTGGTGCTATATTTTTATTCACCACATGATATGTGTTTTGCTTGGAGCGTCATTTTCTTTTGTTAGTATTTGCTTGCTGTTATTTAGAATAATGTTTTTCATCTTTAGTTTCAATAAAAAGTCAAGGATAGCCTTCGCCATGCTTATTTTGCTAGTATACATGTTCCTGTTTGAAAACAGAAAGTTTACCGCTGTTGCAAAAATTCCCTAGAAAAGTCAGAGAATGATATAATGTTGAAACTTTTTGCATAATGAGCTCTGATAAATTTACTACAGTGGGAATTTTATTTCATAATTTTTGGAGTTAGGGAAGTATGATGAATCTTGCATTCTTTACAGACTTTACTGTTTTGACAGATTGCTGTTATGTTTGCATTGTTTGCATATGTTTGCTTGTTTAATGATTCTATTTGAGGATAGGAGTTTTGAATATGCAGAGGCATTTAGTATGCAATGTTGAATAATAATTTTAGTGATTTGTTACAGTAGAAAATGATAAGGTTTGGCATTGGTTTATACTAACCTATCTCACGAGTTCTTTGTGAGTTTGGTGTGGATGAAGCTTTTGATAAAAAGAGAAACCATGATATGAGAGGAATTAAGGAGACACAAAAGTTCAAGATTGGGGATGCCCAAGGCACCTCAAGATAATATTCCAAGAAGTCTCAAGCATCTAAGCTTGGGGATGCCCCGTAGGCATCCCACCTTTCTTCTTCAACAACTATCAGTTAGTATCGGTTGAGCCTAAGTTTTTGCTTCTTCACATGAGTTGTGCTATCCTTGCAATGTCATTTTATTTTGTTTTGCTTGATATTTGAATACAATACGAAGATCTGAAATTCTTAAATGAGAGAGAGTCTTCGCATAGTTACATAATTATTTAGCTACTCATGGATCTTCACTTATATCTTTTTGGAGTAGTTTGTCATTTACTCGTGTGCTTCACTTATATCCTATGAGTAAATTGTTGAATTAGTTGATTGTGTCGGATTTCGGGTTCCGGCAGACCCTTGAGGTTCGAACACTGGGGTGCGCGCGGAGGTTTCGCCCTCTATCTACCTGCTCCTCGCCGAAACGCTAGGATCTAAACTACGAAAGAATCAACACAAGAGACACGGGGTTTATATTGGTTCAGGCCACCATTGTGGTGTAATACCATACTCCAGTGTGTGGTGTGGTGGATTGCCTCTTGGGCTGATGATGAACAATACAAGGAAGAACAGCCTCGCGAGGGTCTGTTCTTGACTGATGCGATGAACTGCTAGGAGGAGTTCAGACGCTCTATCTACTGGTTTCTTGGTGAGGATCCAGATGCCTCTACCCTGGGGGTGGCTAGTCCTATTTATAGGCAAAGGCCTTGGGCCTCTCCCCAAATATTGAGCGGGAAGGGCGCCAACAATTGGCCATTTTGAAGGGGAACAGCGGGTACACCTATCTTGACTAAAGTTGGTCCTCGCCTGTCAAAGGCTCTGGTGGTGACGCCTGCTTGGGCTCCACAATGACTTCCTCCCTGCCGTTGGGCTGGTCTTGGTCTTGTTGCACCGAAATGGGTGCCTTTGCTTGATGCTCTCGCCTGCGCTTGCTTCCTTTGCACCAAAGTGGAAAGGAGGACACTGCGCGGGCTGGCGCCCGACTGGCGCCCTTGGTCATCATGGCTTGCGTCATGGGCACCTCATGAGGTATCCCGCCTTGAACTCTCTGCCTCCTCGTGAGCCCGCCTGATGAGGCCGTGCCTGAGGAAGCTCCTTGTCGTCCACCCCGCGAGGCTTGGCCCCTCGCGAGGGTCTTGAGCTTGTGTTGATGAAGATGGGCCGCGCTGGGCCCCCTTTGAGCCACGCCGCAGGCCGCAGGCAGGCAAGTCTGGGGACCCCCATTCCCAGAATGCCGACAGTAGCCCCCGGGCCCATGGCGCGCCCGGACTTGGCAGAGCAGAGAGGCGAAAGGGCAAGTGCGAAGCTTCACGGGCCCTAACAGCCTGCGGCCTTGGGTGCCGCATGGTGGTTGATTGGACGTGGGCGCCTCCGCTTCCCCACGACGCCTCGGCAGCTGCACGGATTCGACAAGTCCCTGCATGCAAAGCGGGTCATGATTACCTGTGATCGTGGAGGTCGACGGTTGGCCTTCGCCGGCTATAAGTATGGAATGGCGCATGCCCTCCCAGTCTATCTCTCCTCGCTTCTCCTTCTTCCTGGTCCTTGCTCCGTCTTGCTGTAATGGCTCTGATCCGCCAGTTCTCCGCGGAAGAGAAGGGAAAAGCTCCCCAAGAGGATATTGACCCACTTCCGCCGAAGAAACGGCTTGCCCTCTGCCATTGGGGTGAGGGCGCCCGCCAAGAAGCGCCGAGACCCTGGTGTGAGCGGCCACCACCAGGGTTCCCACTTCCCTTGTACGCCCATATCGAGGGCTCTGAAGGAGCCGACGCTGAACGCCACGGACGGCGCCGCCGTTGGCGCAGGCGGGTCACGAAGGTGTGCGTCTTCCCCCCTGGAGTCCACGCCGAAGGCTCCTCCCGAGAGTTGGTGCTTCGCGCCGCCACGCCTCCTAAGTCTTGGATTCGCCTTCCCCCTTTTTTCGCCTCCGTCATCCCGTAGGGGGAACCCCTGGGGCTTTGGCTGCAGCACGCCGGCTGCAGCACCCTCGCGACCGGGGCAGAGGTCGCGGTCGTTGCCCCGGGCGAGGTCTTCATGACTCGAGGCTGGGGCAAGGTCGTCCGGGTTTGCGGGACAAGGGGCGCCCTCGCGATCCACCTGGAGTACGACGGTGCTTCGGTGATGTCCTTCAAGGTCTTCAATGCGGAGGGTCACCGGCTGGAGTGCTGCCCCGGAAGAGGCGGTTGGGACCCTGCCGCGGCGAGACAGTGGCCGGCCAATCACTCCCTTGGCAGCTCCTCAGGCGGTGGAGGCACCGGTGGATCCAGCGACTCCGTCGAGCTTTTCGCGACTCCGGAGACGAGCGACGACAGCTACGAGCCCCCGAGCCTGCGCCGCTCCCGGAGCAGGGCGGGCTCATCAGGCCATCGCCGCCCCTGATCTGGATGGGGTTGGTGCCGGTGCTGGACGGCCCACTGTTGATGATGGCATCTACCGCGATGGTCCCTGTAGTTAGGACTCCTTAGGATTCGCGTCTTTTGTTCCTGCGAGGGGCCAAGAATATACCCCACGGGGGCTTGTAAGATGTTTGTAGCTCCGTTTGTCAATATGATCCTCATTGTGAAGCAGTGCGAGATGCTTATTCTGTCTTAGCTTAGTTTCTTCCTTTCAGACCTCATGAGGGCTTGATGCTCTGCGCCGACAGGTCCCAGTCCCAAGGCGACTTTAGCCGTCGCTGGTATGCCAGGTCGCGATGCCGTGGTCAAGGCTAGGACGTGAGCGGCCCGAGGTCCGGTAAGAGCCCCTGAGTCGCGATGCTCAGGAGGTCCCCCTTAGCGCCCAAGCAGCCATCATTCGGTGAGAAAGGAGAGCAACGTTGCTAACGCGGGATTGCATTAGGTGCGGGGATGGTGCTGCGATAACTAATGTTCTCGTAGGATGACTTATCTCGAGGGTCAGGAAACACTTCCTGGTGCAGCGCTAGGTCCGTGCCTTGGCTGGCGAGGGGTTGCTTGGCGAGGTCCTCGCATGCTCCTCCCCTCTCGCCTTCGCTCCGCTTTATGCTCTACGTCCTTGGGTCCCGGCCCTCGAGCTGGTCTCAGCTGTCGCTGGTATGCCAGGTCGCGCTGCCGTGGATAAGACCAGAGGGTGAGGGCTGGAGAGCCAGTAGGAGCCCTGAGTCGCGATGCTCGGGTACCCCTCCCCCCTTTAACGTGCAAGCGGTTTGCGCGGACGAGAGTGAAGAAGACACTGTGAGGGCCTCGCTTGACGATGCTCCTTGGAGGGACCCTGCAGGCTCATCACAAAGGAACGAGAGTTCGCCGTGACAATCGACAGTTAGCCGTTAGTTGCTTTGGAGAGACGACGAGGCACGAAAGGCCTGACGAGGTGTGTTGGGGCACCTGTGAGCCAGCGCGGGACTCACGGGGCCCTACCCCAAGGCGGGTTGCGCCTGGCGCTGGGCCCTATCTTGGAGTGTGTTCCTGCAAATTTGGCTAGATGCCGGTGCTCTACGTCCTCGGGTCCCGGCTCTTGAGCTAGTCTCAGCCGTCGCTGGCATGCCAGGTCGCGATGTCATGGACAAGACCACAGGGTGAGGGCTGGAGAGCCGGTAGGATCCCTGAGTCGCGATGCTCAGGCACCCCCCTTTAACGCGCAAGTTGGTTTAGATGTCGAAACTCTACGTCCTCGGGTCCCGGCCCTCGAGCTGGTCTCAGCCGTCGCTGGCATGCCAGGTCGCGATGCCGTGGACAAGACCAGAGGGTGAGGGTTGGAGAGCCGGTAGGAGCCCTGAGTCGCGATGCTCAGGCACCCCCCTTTAACGCGCAAGCTTGCGACATCCAGGAAGAAAAGGTGCCATGGACAGGTGCCAAATAACAAGCATGATGGGTCGAAAGCATGGCCCTAAGATAAACGCAAGAAGGGTACACGCCGCTAGGTCAGACCCGAGCGACTTGGGGATGATGCAACCCAAGGGGCGCCCACAATAAGGTAAGCTAAGAACATGAAATAAAAAGGGATACAAGCCGCAGGGACGGACCCACGCGGCCTGGGAATAATGCGGCCCTGAGGCGCTCCCAGCTGGAAATGAAACTTGAAAGATGTCACCTGATGATGTTGGGGACGAAGGGGTGTTGGTGTAGCAGACTCGGTGGGCTGCGGGAGCCGATTCTCACGAGCCCCCAGGCCCAGGGGCCTCGGGAGGCTCCGGAGGCGCCGGTGGCTCCTCGCGGACCATCTCCATCTCTGCCAGGGCTGCAGAACGCCTGACCTCTTGAGCCTCCAGGATGGCTCTCATGAGGCGCTGGTACGCGGCAGTCGCGTTCGGCAAGCCATAAGGCATGCAAACGTAGCTGTGGGGCGGACCCTCGCAGCGTCCCACTTGCGAGGGCCAGAGGCGCTCCTGAGACGCAGCTAAGTTGAGCCCTGGTATGTCGATGCAGACGCGCAGCCCACCATCCTCGCCTGGATGGGGGGCCACAGCAGGTAGGCGGCGGTTGCCTCTCATGACTCTTGACTCCTGTAGCTCCTGAATGGCCTTGCTGACGAACTCCCAAGGGTTTGGCCCTCCTTGCCTTGCTCCTTCTTGAGGGAAACGTGCTTCGAAACACGCCTCCACATGGTGCCCAAGCGCCTCCCTCGTGACCCTGGCGAGGTCGGCGGCCCTCTAGGGGAGAGCCCCCGAGCCCTGCTTGAGGAGGGCGCCGGGCGCGCTTCCCTATGCGATGGAAGGAGGCTCCCCCTGAGCAGGCGCGGGCCCTGAGGGGCCTGCCTCCTGAGGGGCCGGGCCGGATGATGTCTTCTTCTTCTTGGGGGCGGCCTCGAGAAGCCTCCTGCTTCCGCGATCCGAGTCTGCCAGTGATGCGGCCTGAAAGGCTCGCTCCAGGGAGCACACTGCGTCTCTCTCTTCGCAGGGCACCGTGATGACTCCGCCACTTCCTGGCATCTTGAGGACGTTCTAGCCGTGGTGGGTTACAGCCATGAACTTGGCCAGCGCTGGGTACCCGAGGATGGCATTGTACGGTAGGCGAATGTGGGCGACGTCGAAGTCGATGAGCTCGGTGCGGTAGTTGTCGCGTGCCCCGAAGGTGACAGGGAGGCGAACCTGCCCAATCGGGACCGTGGAGCCGTCGCTGACTCCGGAGAAAGGTTTGGTTGGCTGAAGTTGATTGTAGGGCACTTGGAGATTGTTGAACGTTTCCACGGACAGAACGTTGAGCCCTGCCCCGCCACCGATGAGGGTCCTGGTGACCAGCACGTTGCTAATGATTGGGGAGCAAAGCATCGGGAGGACTTCGGCCGTGGCCGCGCACTTGAGCTGATCCGCTGAGCTGAACGTGATGGCGCACGCCGACCACCTGAGAGGGCGCGTGGCCTCGAGCTTGGGGAGGACTGCATTCACTTCGCAGGCAAACTGCTTGAAGATGCGCTGAGAGGCTGGGGCTTGGGCTCCGCCCAGGATGCAAGCGATCGCACGTGGTTCCTAGAAGCTCCCAGCCCCCTCGTCCTGATGACGGTCTTCATTTCTTCTTGGCTGCGGCGACAGCGGAGGAAGGCATGCGTTACCTTGCGGGCGATCCTCGCGAGGCTGATCCCTCCAGCCTCCCTCGCGAGGCGGGTCCTGCCAGCGATCCTCGCGAGGTTGGTCGCGCCACCCTTGGCGCGGGCCGCGGTCTTCCCAGCGTCATGCGTTCCTTCCTCCTCCTCGGCCGTAGCCCCGGTCGCTGCGGTCGGGACGTCGGCCGAACCTTCCTTCACGCATGGCCCGGAGCTCTTGGCATTCATTGGTGTTGTGGGTGTGGAGGTCATGGTACACGCAGTACCGACTGCCCTTGGAGGGTTCGGGCTGATCTCTGCCCCGCTTGGTGTCTGGCTCTGCCGCGAGCACGGCAGCCCCCTTGCGCCTCACGTCCTTGGCCTTGGGCTTCTTCTCTTCTGGGTCTGCGGCAGGCAGCTCGAGGAGGGAGAGGCGCCCCTCCTCAGCCTTGGCGCACTTGGTCGCCAAGTTGAATAGCTCCAAGGAGGTGCACAGGTCTTCATGCATCGCCAGCTCCTCCTTCATCTTGACGTCGCGCACGCCGTCGGAGAAGGCCGAGATGATGGCCTCCTCGGTCACCTTGGGGATCTTGAGGCGCGCATTGTTGAAGCGTTGGATGTACTTCTGCAGGTTTTCCCCTGGTTGCTGCTTGATACGGCGCATGTTGCTCATGGCGGGTGGCCGGTCACGAGTACCCTGGAAGTTGGCGATGAAGCGGGTGCGCATCTTGTCCCAGGAGGAGATCGTGCCTGGAGCCAGATTCAGGAGCCAGGTGCGGGCCCCATCCTTGAGCGCCATGAGAAACCGGTTCGCCATGACTTTCTCGTCTCCGTTGGCGGCCTCGATGCCCAGCTCGTAGAGCTGGAGGAACTCTGCAGGGTCAGCCGTGCCGTCATAGCGAGGAGGCAGGTCTGGCTTGAACTTGCCGGGCCACGCGACGCTGCGTAGCTCGGTGGTGAAGGCGCGGCAGCCCGCTGTGGCCATGGGAGGCCTTGGGCGACGAAGAGCTTGGTCCTGTGGGTCCCCATGCGCTGCAGCTGGGAGCAACGCAGGGTCTTGACGTGCTGGAGCAGGGAGCGCTCGGGCAGCTTCTCGAGGGCGAGGGACTTCTTGGCAGCTCTGCTCCTACCGCGCTGGCGCCTGACGGAGCGGGTTCCGCCCAGGGGTCGCGCGCCTTGGGGCCAGGGCGCCTTCTTGAGGGGAGGCGGCTGAGGCGCCCCAGGAGCTTCATTGCCCGCGTAGGGCGAGGCACGGTGTAGCGAGAAGGACGGCGCGGGGAGCCCCCAGCGGCGCGGACGAGCTCGGCGACTCGGTCAAGCCACTCTTCGTAGACGTCGTCGATTGGGCGGTAGCGCAGGAGCTCGTTTGCCGCGATGAGCGCGGCCCGAGCCTCCATGGCCGCGTGGGGCGCGCGGGACGAAGAACCAGCAGGGGTGAGCGAGGGTGTAGCAGTGTGGCCGTCTCGCCTCATGGATGGGTGCTGGGACGATGCTTGCTGATCGTTCCCCGCCAGGCCGGTGGCAGCATTGACGGCAGGTGACGGGGAACGACGAGGGCGCCCGCCGACGGGAGCCGTCTGGGCGACACTAGAAGCGAGGGCGGCTCGGCGCTCGGCGCGGGCCCAATGAGCGTCTAACATGGATGCGATGGTCGGAGAAGAACAGGGCGACGGGAGACGAATTCCGGCGCACCCCTACCTTGCGCGCCAAATGTCGGATTTCGGGTTCCGGCATACCCTTGAGGTTCGAACACTGGGGTGCACGCGGAGGTTTCACCCTCTATCTACCTGCTCCTCTCCGAATCGCTAGGATCTAAACTACGAAAGAATCAACACAAGAGACACGGGGTTTATACTGGTTCAGGCCACCATTGTGGTGTAATACCCTAGTCCAGTGTGTGGTGTGGTGGATTGCCTCTTGGGCTGATGATGAACAATACAAGGAAGAACAGCCTCGCGAGGGTCTGTTCTTGACTGATGCGATGAACTGCTAGGAGGAGTTCAGTCGCTCTATCTACTGGTTTCTTGGTGAGGATCCAGATGCCTCTACCCTGGGGGTGGCTAGTCCTATTTATAGGCAAAGGCCCTGGGCCTCTCCCCAAATATTGAGCGGGAAGGGCGCCAACAATTGGCTATTTTGAAGGGGAACAGCGGGTACACCTATCCTGCCTAAAGTTGGTCCTCGCCTGTCAAAGGCTCTGGTGGTGACGCCTGCTTGGGCTCCACAATGACTTCCTCCCTGCCGTTCGGCTGGTCTTGGTCTCGTTGCACCAAAATGGGTGCCTTTTCTTGATGCTCTCGCCTGCACTTGCTCCCTTTGCACCAAAGAGGAAAGGAGGACACTACGCGGACTGGCGCCGGACTGGCGCCCTTGGTCGTCATGGCTTGCGTCATGGGCACCTCATGAGGTATCCCGCCTTGAACTCTCCGCCTCCTCGTGAGCCCGCCTGATGAGGCCGTGCCTGAGGAAGCTACTTGTCGTCCGCCCCGCGAGGCTTGGCCCCTCGCGAGGGTCTTGAGCTTGTGTTGATGAAGATGGGCCATGCTGGGCCCCCTTTGAGCCACGCCGCAGGCCGCAGGCATGCAAGTCTGGGGACCCCCGTTCCCAGAACACCGACAGATTGTCATAAATCTGAAATTATATCTGTTTCATTTGCTTATCCCATGGGGAGTAATGACTTCACATCTAAGAAGTAGAGGTTGTAAATCTATTGAAGGTTAGCAAGCATTGTATTGGTCATTTGAACAATTCATGAAAGAATATTGAAGGAAGAGAGATTTCACATATAAATACATTATCCTAGACATCTTTTATAATTGGGAGCACTCATTAAGTATGACATGCTAAAGAGTTGATGTTGGACAAGGAAGACAACATAATGGGCTATGTTTTCCGACATCTCAGTTAAAGTATATTGTCATGGATCATTCAAGCATGTTGAGCTTGCCTTTCCCCCTCATGCTAGCCAAAATTCCTCGCACCGAGTAGAGATACTACTTGTGCTTCCAAATATCCTTAAACCCAGTTTTGCCATGAGAGTCCACCATACCTACCTATGGATTGAGTAAGATCCTTCATGTAAGTTGTCATTGGTGCAAGCAATAAAAATTGCTCTCTAAATATGTATGATCTTTTGGTGTGAAGAAAATAGCTTTATACGATCTTGTTATGGAAGCAATAAAAGCGACGGACTGCATAGTAAAGGTCCATATACAAGTGGAAATATAAAGTGATGTTCATTCACATTTAGATTTTGTGCATCCAACCCTAAAAGCGCATGACAACCTCTGCTTCCCTCTGTGAAGGGCCTATCTTTTACTTTATGTCTTTTACTTTTATGCAAGAGTCAAGGTGATCTTCACCTTTCCCTTTTTCATTTTATCCTTTGGGAAGCACCTCGTGTTGGGGAGATCCTGATATATATATCCAATTGGATGTAAGTTAGCACGAACTATTATTGTTGACATCACCCAAAGGTGAATACGTTGGGAGGAAACACTATAAGCCCCTATCTTTCTCAGTGTCCGATTGAAACTCCATAACCATTAGTATTGCGTGAGTGTTAGCAATTGTAGAAGACTATATGATAGTTGAGTATGTGGAGTTTGATATTCCTGAAAATAAGATGAATTGCAATTGTTTGAATGACTGAGAATGAAGTTTGCTAGTTTTCAAGAAAGTTTATGGTCTATGCTTTGACATGTGAATTGCTTGTTACTTTATCGTGAGAAGTTTTATGAGATGAACTACTGTTATGACATATTATCATGCTAGAAAAGGTGATTGAAATTATCATTAATCAAACTTGTGTACCTTCTAGCATTCACACTTCATAAATTCTTTCTTTTATCATTTACCTACTCGAGGACGAGTAGGAATTAAGCTTGGGGATGCTGATACGTCTCCAACGTATCTATAATTTATGAAGCATTCATGCTATATTACTATGTGTTTCAAATGATTACGGGCTTTATTATACACTTTGATATTACTTTTGGGACTAACCTATTAACCGGAGGCCC
This sequence comes from Triticum dicoccoides, assembly GCF_002162155.2. Taxonomy (NCBI): domain Eukaryota; kingdom Viridiplantae; phylum Streptophyta; class Magnoliopsida; order Poales; family Poaceae; genus Triticum; species Triticum dicoccoides. The sequence continues at coordinate 246,447,999 of NC_041383.1, read as the reverse complement.
AGCCCATATTGCTGTTTTATTGCCTGTTTCAGTATTTCGAAGAAAAGGAATATCAAACGGAGTCCAAACGGAATGAAACCTTCGGCAACGTGATTTTTTTGAAGATTATCATCCTGGAGACTTGGAGGTCAAGTCAGAAGATACTCGAGGAGCCCAGGAGATAGCCCCCCCCTACAGGGCGCGCCCCCCTATCTCATGGACCCCTCGAGCACCCCCCCCCAACCGACTTCTTTCGCCTATATAACCCTACGTACCCTATAACCATCGAATATCAAGATAGATCAGGAGTTCCGCCGCCGCAAGCCTCTGTAGCCACCAAAAACCTCTCGGGAGTCCATTCCGGCACCCTGCCGGAGGGGGAACCCATCAGTGGTGGCCATCTTCATCATCCCGGCGCTATCCATGACAAGGAGGGAGTAGTTCACCCTCAGGGCTGAGGGTATGTACCAGTAGCTATGTGTTTGATCTCTCTCTCTCTCTCGTGTTCTCTCTATGGCACGATCTTGATGTATCGCGGGCTTTGTTATTATAGTTGGATCTTATGATGTTTCTCCCCCTCTACTCCCTTGTGATGAATTGAGTTTCCCTCTTGAAGTTATCTTATTGGATTGAGTCTTTATTTGAGAACACTTGATGTATGTCTTGTCGTGTTTATCTATGGTGACAATGGGACATCACGTACCATTTGATGTAGTTTTGGTGGCCAACTTGCGGGTTCCGCCCATGAACCTATGCATAGGGGTTGGCGCATGTTTTCTTGACTCTCCGGTAGAAACTTTGGGGCACTCTTTAAAGTACTTTTGTGTTGGTTGGATGAATCTGAGATTGTGTGATGCATATCGTATAATCATGCCCATGGATACTTGAGGTGACAATGGAGTATCTAGGTGACATTATGGTTTTGGTTGATTTGTGTCTTAAGGTGTTATTCTAGTATGAACTCTTGAATAGATTGATCTGAAAAAATAACTTTGAGGTGGTTTCGTACCCTACCATAATCTCTACGTTTGTTCTCCTCTATTAGTGGCTTTGGAGTGACTCTTTGTTGCATGTTGAGGGATTGTTATATGATCTATCTATGTTATTATTACAAATACCTTTATCTACCTTCCATATTGCACTTGTATCACCATCTCTTCGCCGAACTAGTGCACCTATATAATTTGCCATTGTATTGGGTGTGTTGGGGACACAAGAGACTCTTTGTTATTTGGTTGTAGGGTTGTTTGAGAGAGACCATCTTCATCCTACGCCTCCCACGGATTGATAAACCTTAGGTCATCCACTTGAGGGAAATTTGCTACTGTCCTACAAACCTGTGCACTTGCAGGCCCAACAACGTCTACAAGAAGAAGGTTTTGTAGTAGACATCAGTTGCCTCCCAACAAGCGCTATTGTTTAACGCCCTTAGCTAGGCATAAAAACACGAATAGATCTAGGTATGATCGTAATAATGATAAGGCAAATCTCGATAACTCATCTCATACTCCCTTCTTTCAGCAGCAAGTTTTGTTTGTGGTAAGAAAAAGTAATCAAAAGGGCTAAATTTAATGGAATAAGAATCCCCTAGATCAAGCTCAGGAGGAATTGGTTCCTCCTTTGGTCCCTCATATCGTATTACCAACTCATCATTGTAAGCGTTCTTTTGGCAAAAAGTCATGAGCTTATTTCCAAGAGATAAGCCCAATCCATTGTTTTGTATAGCAAAATTGTCATTAAGTTCAAAAATTTTATCAACTAAAACAACGGTGGGAACCTTTTTTCTCAAATTTTCATTATAAGCAACATGATCGAGAGATCGCAAATGCATTATTTCTTCTTGGTTAAAGAGAATCCCCTCTATGGGAGGTCAACCACCATCTACTTTGTAATGCGCAAAAATTTCACTAGCTTCTTTCATAATAAATCTAAACTCATGGGCTATAAATATAGTGGTGGCGCAATTAACAAAAGAATGCTCAATATTAGAAAATTCGAGAAAAATCCTTTGTATGCATGGATGCATGTGAACAAATTGTCTTTCAAGTTCAACTACAAGCAAAGATATAGCATCCGTGAGACTATTAGTTTTATGGAGAATAGATCCTCCTAATGTGGGTAGAGCATTGGCACAACTAAAGAAATCTTGAATAACCCCTTCCTAATAATATTGCCGCTACCTATGCGATGTTTTTTAGTGTGCAAGATAGTTGTTTATTCATGGGGATTAATATTAGGAAAATCATCAAAGTTTCCCTCATTGTTACTACTATTTTTTCCAATGATAATCTCCCCAGATTCAGACATGATGGCAACAAACCAATCTAGCAAATGGGCAAGCAAAAGGCAACGAAGAAGACGAATGGAAGAGGGGCGAAGAAAAAGACGAATCTTTTTCAAAATCGTTTTAGAAGTGGGGGATAGGAAAATAAGAGGCAAATGGCGAATAATGTAATGGAAGAGATGAGAGTTTTATGATGGGTACATGGTATGTCTTGACTTGGTGTAGATCTCCCAAGCAATGGCGCCAGAAATTCTTCCTGCTACTTCTTGAGCTTCCGTTGGTTTTTCCCTTGAAGAGGAAAGGGTGATGCAGCAAAGTAGAGATAAGTATTTCACTCAGTTAGAGAACCAAGGTATCAATCCAATAGGAGACAATGCACAAATCACCAGGACCTGCACAAACAATCGAACAACTTGCACCCGACGGGATAAAGGGGTTGTCAATCCCTTCACGGTTACTTGCAAAAGTGAGATCTGATAGAGATAGAATAAACTAAAAAATATGAAGTAAATATTTTTGATATTTTTGGTTTATAGATCGGAAAGTAAAAGATTGCAAAATAGTAGATCGGAAACTTATATGGTGGAAAATAGACCCGGGGGGCATAGGTTTCACTAGTGGCTTCTCTCAAGATAGCAAATAATACGGCGGGTGAACAAATTACTGTCGAGCAATTGATAGAAGAGTTCAAATTAATGATGATATCTAAGGCAATGATTATGAAATATAGGTATCACGTTTGTGTCAAGTAGACTGACTCCTGCCTGCATCTACTACTATTACTCCATGCATTGACCGACTCCTGCCTGCATCTAGAGTATTAAGTTCATGAAGAACAGAGTAACATATTAAGTAAGATGACATGATGTAGAGGAATAAACTCAAGCAATATGATGTAAACCCCATCTTTTTATCCTCGATGTCAACAATACAATACGTGCCTTACTACCCCTACTGTAACTGGGACAGGACACCACAATATTGAACCCAAAGCTAAGCACTTCTCCCATTGCAAGAAAAACCAATCTAGTTGGCCAAACTAAACCGATAGTTCAAAGAGAATTACAAAGATATCAAATCATGCATATCAGAATTTAGAGAAGATTCAAATAATATTCATAGATAAGCTGATCATAAACCCACAATTCATTGGATCTCGACAAACACACCACAAAAGAACATTACATCTGATAGATCTCCAAGAACATAGAGGAGAACATGGTATTTATAATCAAAGAGAGAAAAGAAGCCATCTAGCTACTAGTTATGGACCCGTAGGTCTGAGGTAAACTACTCACGCTTCATCGGAAGGGAAATAGAGTTGATGTAGAAGCCCTCCATGATCGAATCCCCCTCCAGCAGGGTGCCGGAAAAAGCCCCTAGATGGGATCTCACGGGTACATAAGGTTGCGGCGGTGGAAAAGTGTTTTCGTGGATGCTTCTGGTAGTTTGGGGGTATATGTGAATATATAGGGCCAAGGGTTAGGTCAGAGGAGTCCCGAGGAGGTGGCAAGGCAGGGGGCGCACCCTTGCCGCCACTTCGCGGCTCTTCTGACTTCATCTCCAAGTCTCTTGGGTGTCTTCTGGTCCAAGAAAAATCATTGTGAAGGTTTTATTCCCTTTGGACTCTGTTTCACATTCCTTTTCCGCGAAGCTCAAAAACAAGGAAAAATAGAAACTTGCACTGCGCTCTAGGTAAATAGGTTAGTCCCAAAAATAATATAAAATAACATATTAATGCATATAAAATATCCAAAATAGATAATATAATAGCATGGAACAATAAAAAATTATAGATATGTTGGAGATGTATCATGGGGAGAGGAAAACGAGAGGCTAATGGCAAATAATGTAATGCAAGAGATGAGAGTTTATGGTGGGTACTTGGTAGGCTTGATGTAGATCTCCCCGGCAACGGCGCCAGAAATTCTTCCTGCTACTTCTTGTAACATCCCAATTTTTAATTTGGATGTTATACATAGATCATCATATGCATACATGATTTATTGCATTTTGTTATTTAGTTTGGTTGTATTTGATCCAAGAGGCCTTAGGCAACTCAAGGACCAATTTGAGATAGTTAGAGATTTCACAAAAATCTAGTTTTGATTTATCAAAAATTGGTAATTGGATCAAATTGTTTTCAAAATTCTTTTTCCAAATATTTTTAAAAATAATGAGAGAAGATAATATGACTTCTTCAAATCAGTAGAAAAATATTAGAAATTGAATTTTGAATTTTTGAGAGTTTATTTGATTTTATTCGCTAGTTATTTATTAATTAGCTGAGTAACTAGAACTGTAATTTTTATTTTTTAGTTTCGGCATAAGTCCAGAAAAATGTTCACGAGGTCATATATAAGACCATTTAGCTACGTGAATTTTTCTGGAGTTTTTAGGCGTATATTTATATTTATTTTGAGTATTTTGGTCTCCAGGAAAAATTGTTTAAGAAAAATCTTTCCAACTGGGCCGGCCTAGCCGAAGCCAGGCCACGGCCCAGGTCTCGCACTGCCCCCACTACCGGCTCCCGAGCGGGAGATCGCCACCGCCACGACGGCACAGTCCAAGCCGGACTCCGCCCGCGCCGCCCCCTGCCCCAAGTCGCGGAGCCCCTCCCCCTTATAAGCCGTCCGACCCCCTCCTCTCCACAAGTCACAGCCGCCTCGAGCGCCACCACCGCAGCCGCGCTGCCGCCCGCACTTCGCGCTCCAGCTGCAGCCGCCGCTGCCGCCCCACGCCGCCGCCTGCCGCGATGCGCCACCGCCCGCTGCACACGGCCGCCGCCGCCTCGCCTCGCTGGAGCTCCGTTGGAGCCGAAGCCGCCGCCGCCACCGTTAACCGGTAAAAACTGTCACGGTTCGTCGGTATTTTTTCTAATTTTTTTTGTTTTAGGTTAGATCAGTTTATTTTATTTTAGTTCGTTAATTAGCAAACGTTCACCCGTTTAGATCTGTCAACGAACAAATTCGTTCGTTAGTCTTTGTTAGCGGACAATCGTCCGATTTTTCTTTTTCTGTTTATTTTCGTCTAGGGACCTATCCATGAATAGTTTTATCGCAGATTAGCCCCTGAACTTCAAACTAGCGTAACTTTTAGCTCGTTTATCCAAATTAGATGAAACCAACGCCTAAATTTTCGTAACGATCCCCTCTATCCAGTAAACCAACTTGAACACGATTTTGACAATTTAAAATTTGAGTTTAGTTCAGATTAGTATTTGATCTTGTTTTGTTTGTATCTTGAGTTTCGTAGCTCCATTTGAGTTGTTTCTTTTTGCAAATCGTAGCTAATCACATGTACCTACTATTAAGGTCTAATCCTCATAAAGTTATTGTTGTTAGAATTTGTTTCTGTTTATTTTAGTTATTTGCTTGTTTCAAGTTTTATTTGGATCTTTTCTCGATTTCTCTTTGCATCGTTTGCTTGATTGCTTATGTATGCTGTTGTTTGTCTACACTAGATTTTCCGTAGTGCGAAGCTTGTTACTATGAATCTCTAGAGTTTTCCGATCGTCAGAAGGCAAGTTACACTTTGAGCATACTCTTCTATACCTAGTTTTTACTATGCATTAGTGTTGCCCCTCGAATATTTGCATGAGTAGGATTGGGAACATGTGGTTTGGTTGTAGTACTTGAGGTAGGAACCTATTACCTTTGATCATCCCGGGAATATAGGTTATGCTCAATTATTGCTTAGCCATGCTCGTAGACGGGGATTGGATTGTGATGTACATGGAAGTTGTGAGAGATAATAATTTTGGGCAACATTAAGGTGGAAACTTTAATACACATCTGGGTGGATTGGTTGGGCCACCTGGAGAAACTAGTGCTTGCTTATTTGGGAAATCCCGGAGTACTCATGTGATTTTTCCTCGGTTCGCCACCCAGGCTCAAAGGGATCATATGATATTTCATGCCTAGAAACTTCCGTGTGCGGCCACAAGCCATTATGGGCTCTGGCATGGTTGAGTAAGTTGTGTGAGCTCTTGAAGAGGTGGACTAGCAGATGTAGGGGAAAGTAGGTGTACCGGTCTACCCAGGGTAGAGAGTTAATGCTTCAGAAAGACTATGTCTCGATCTTCCAATCATGGATGTGGTCGAGTCTTGTGGGGAAAAGTGTGCAATCTCTGCAGAGTGTATGAACTAATCATGGTTAGTCATGTCCCCAGTTATGGACATCTTGAGTATCTAGAAGTGGATATTATTGTTGATCTCATCACTCTTTAATTAATGAATTGGGTTTAATGATGATACTTGATTAATGTTGGGATTTGAGTTGGAGGAACCTTCTCAAATATTTGTTTAACTTTGTAGTAAATAAAATTTATTCCTTTGTTGTAGGGAAAAATTAGCTTTATGCAAAACATTAAACTTAGAGCCTCCACCAGCCAAATATGCATCTAGATATAGTTTCTTGCATTCATTTGCTCTACAGTGTAACTCTGCCAACATATTCCATGTGCTGACCTACACGGCTGGAACGTCTCATGTTGCAGACATTACTGACAAATAATAAGGTGCGATAGGTCGTTGTCATGCACTCAGCTATGTCGTTGGAGTTGATGGACTCATTTATCTTTGAAGCTTCCGCAATTATTTAGTTTACATGGCCTTCGGCCATTCTATTTGTGTAACAGATACTCTTTATGAGGACCTCGATGTAATAAGTGTGATTGAAACTCTGTTATAATTCCTCGAGTACTCTGTGTGTCAGCATACCGATCCAGTGATGACACTTAAGCATAGAGACTTCGATCCATTGGGATCGGGTCGCTACACTTCTTGAGCTTGCGTTGGTCATTCCCTTGAAGAGGAAAGGGTGATGCAGCAAAGTAGAGATAAGTATTTTTCCTCAGTTTGAGAACCAAGGTATCAATCCAGTAGGAGGTACAAGCAAGTCTCCAATCTATGCACCTGCACAAACAATCAAACACTTGCATCCAACGCGATAAAGGGGTTTTCAATCCCTCCACGGTCACTTGCAAGGATGAGATCTGATAGCGATAGATGTAAAGCTTACTAAAACGTAAAACAAAGTAAAAATAAATAAATTGCAGCAAGGTATTTTTGGGGTGTTTTGGTTTATAGATCTGAAAATATATGATGGAAAATAGACCCGGGGGGCATAGGTTTCACTAGAGGCTTCTCTCTTGAAGGAAAATAATACGGTGGGTGAACAAATTACCGTCGAGCAATTGATAAAAAAGTGCAAAGTTATGATGATATCCAAGGCAAGGATTATGAATATAGGCATCACGTCCGTGTCAAGTAGACTGAAACGATTCTTCATCTACTACTATTACTCCACACATCGACCGCTGTCTACCATGCATCTAGAGTATTAAGTTCATAAGAATGGAGTAACGCCTTAAGTAAGATGATATGATGTAGAGGGATAAAATCAAGCAATATGATGAAAACCCCATCTTTTTACCCTTGATGGCAACAATACAATATGTGCCTCGCTACCCCTACTTTGTCACTGGGTGAGGACACCGCAAGATTGAACCAAAAACTAAGCATCTCTCCCATTGCAAGAAGAACCAATCTAGTTGGTCAAACCAAACCGATTATTAGAAGAGAAATACAAAGATATCAAATCATGAATATAAGAATCCAGAGACGATTCAAATAATATTCATACACAAACTGATCATAAATCCACAATTCATCGGATCTCGACAAACACACCGCAAAAGATTATTACATCGGATAGATCTCCAAGAACAACAAGGAGAACATGGTATTGAGGATCAAAGAGAGAGAAGCCATCTAGCTACTAGCTATGGACCCGTAGGTTTGTGGTAAACTACTCACGCTTCATCGAAAGGGCAATAGAGTTGATGTGGAATCCCTCCGTGATTGAATCCTCCTCCGGCAGGATGCCGGAAAAGGCCCCAAGATGGGATCTCACGGAACAGAAGGTTACAACGGCGGAAAAGTATTTTGGTCGATCTGGTTGCTTGGGAATATTTCTGAATTTATAGGCCAAATATTAGGGTTGGAGGAGTCCTGTGGGGCCTACATGTCAGGGGGCGCGCCTTGAGGGCTTGTGGAGTCCTCGGGACTCTTCTAACTTCCTCTCCAAGTCCTACGTGTGTCTTTTGGTCAAAGAAAAATCATCACGAAAGTTTTATTCTGTTTGGAGTCCGTTTGATATTCCTTTCTATAGAACTCAAAAACAAGGAAAGACAGAAACTGGCACTAGGCTCTAGGTTAATAGGTTAGTCCCAAAAATAATATAAAATAGCATATCAATGCATATAAAACATTCAAAACAGATAATATAATAGCACGGAACAATAAAAAATTATAGATACGTTGGAGACATATCACAGGTCTCTCTGTAATATCACTTTTTGTAGAAATGACTGTCTAGAGACACAACATAAGAGCGCAAAACATTTGACAGCAGATCGCTTATGGTAAGACCTAGCTATCATCAATAATTTTAGTCCATTAAATGTGGTCTTAGTGAATGGGTGTTCCTTTATCATGGTTGAAGGTTGCATGACTTCTTCTAGGTGTTTTGATACTTTCGGTCTCTACTTGAATGTTGCGTACCTACTTTTTTAGTGGCCAACAATCTTGCACTGATTCTTGTTGGGGGTCCTCGACGAAACTCAATAGCCTAAAAAATGATATGTTTCATTCACCTCTTAATAGTAATACGAGTATTTTGTTTATTTCCTACTACCTTTTAGTGGTTACTGATTAGTCACTGTTAAAGGTGAATGCACATGTATAATAGGTCTGTCGTGGCTGCATTTTGCGACCCCTGACTACCAGAAATTAAACTCCTTTGGATGATTTGTATTTTTTTCTGCAATTTGTACATAGATAGTGAAGGAAATATGCCCTAAAGGCAATAATAAAGTTGTTATTTTATATTTCCTTATATCATACAAATTTTTATTATTCATGCTAGAATTGTATTAACCGGAAACTTGATACATGCGTGGATACATAGAAAAAACACTGTGTCCCTAGTAAGCCTCTACTAGACTAGCTCGTTAATCAAAGATGGTTAAGTTTCCTAACCATAGACATGTGTTGTCATTTGATAACGGGATCACATCATTAGGAGAATGATGTGATGGACAAGACCCATCCATTAGCTTAGCATAATGATCATTCAGTTTATTATTGTTGCTTTCATCATGTGAAATACATATTCCTTCGACTATGAGATTATGCAACTCCCAGATACCGGAGGAATGCCTTGTGTGCTATCAAACGTCACAACGTAATTGGGTGATTATAAAGATTCTCTACAGGTATCTCCGAAGGTGTTTATTGGGTTGGCATAGATCGAGATTAGGATTTGTCACTCTGAGTATCGGAGAGGTTTCTCTGGGCCCTCTCGGTAACGCACATCATAAGAAGCCTTGCAAGCAAAGTGACTAATGAGTTATTTGAAGGATGATGCATTACGGAACGAGTAAATAGACTTACCGGTACCGAGATTGAACTAGGTATGAAGATATCGACGATCGAATCTCGGGCAAGTAACATACCGACAGACAAAGGGAACTACATATGGTGTCATAAAGGTTCAACCGATAAAGATCTTCATGGAATATGTAGGAATCAATATGGGATCTAGGTCCAGCTATTGGTTATTGACCGGAGAGGTGTCTTGGTCATGACTACATGAATCCCGAACCCGCACGGTCGCACGCTTAACATTTGTCGATGCTAGAGTAGTATTGGGATATTTGATGAGTGGTAACCAAATCTTGTTCAGAGTCCCGGATGAGATCTCGGACGTCACGAGGATTCTTGGAATGGTCGAGAGGTAAATATTTATATATAGGAAGTCATATTTTGGGTTCCGGAAAAAGGTGCAGTTTTGTCGGTATTGTACCGGGAAGCTTCTAGAAGGTTCCAAAGGGGTCCGGAAGTCCACAAGTGGGTTCACCACGACCCAAGGGCTAGCATGGGCTGCAGGGAGATGCCCTAGCCTTATTGGGCTAGGTGCACCAAGTCCTCAAAAGCCCATGTGGCTAGGGAAAGGGAAAAAAATGAAGGAGTCCTAGTAGGAATAGGATTGGACTTGGATTCCATGTCCTCCTCCCCCTTGGCTGTGCCTTGGACTTTGGAGGGGCTGTTGCCACACCCCTCCACCTATATATAGAAGGGAGGGGGCGCCCCAAGAGGACACAAAAAATCCCTTGGCGCCCCTTTCTCTCCCGTTACTCCTTAGTTCCAACGCCTCGTTCCGGCGACGCTTAGCAAAGCGCTATTGGTGCTTCATCACCACCATCAGCACCACGTCGTCATGTTGGTTGTCATCCCATCTACTTCTCCTCTCCCTCTTGCTGGATCAAGAAGGAGGAGACGTCATCGAGCCCCACGTGTGCTAAACTCGGACGTGCCGTCCATTCGATACTAGATCGGTTGGATCATGATTGGATCGCAAAGAGTACGACTACATCAACCGCGTTTATACGCTTCCGCTTAGCAATCTACAATGGTATGTAGATGCTATCCCCCTCTCGTTGCTATGCATCTCCTAGATAGATCTTGCGTGTGTGTACAATATTTTTGTTCTCCATGCAAAGTTCCACAACAGCGGTATCAGAGCTAGGTCTATGCGTAGATAATATGCATGAGTAGAACACAAAGAGTGTTGGGCGGCGATCGTCATACTGCTTACCACCAATGTCTTATTTTGATTCGGCGGTATTGTTGGATGAAGCGGCCCAGACCAACCTTACATGACCACGTTCATGAGACCGGTTCTACCGACAAACATGCAACTAGTTTTGCATAAAGGTAGCTGGCGGGTGTCTGTTTCTGCTACTTCAGTTGAATCGAATTTGATTGCGGCCGATACTTGTTGAAGGTTAAAACAGCAAAATTGATAAATCACTATTGTGATTTTGTGCCGTAGGTAAGAACGGTTCTTGCTAGAAACCCGTAGCAGCCACGTAAAACTTGTAACAACAAAGTAGAGGACGTCTAACTAGTTTTTGCTGGGCATGTTGTGATGTGATATGGTCAAGACATAATGTGATATATGTTGTTGTATGAGATGATCATGTTTGTAAAAGTTATCGACAACTGGCAGGAGCCTTATGGTTGTCACTTTATTGTATGAAATGCAAACGCCATGTAATTGCTTTACTTTATCACTAGCGGTAGTGATAGTTGTAGAAGCAATAGTTGGCGAGACGACCACGACGCTACGATGGATATCAAGGTGTCGAGCCGGTAAAAAATGGAGATCAAAAGCAAAAGATGATGATGGCCATATCATGTCACATATTTTGATTGCATGTGATGTTTATCTTTATGCATCTTATTTTTCTTAGTACGACGGTAGCATTATAAGATGATCCCTTAACTAATTTTCAAGGTATAAGTGTTCTTCCCAAGTATGCACCATTATGACAGTTCTTCATGCTGAGACACCACGTAATGATCAGGTGTGATAGGCTCTACGTTCACATACAACGGGTCCAAGCCAGTTTGGCACATGCGGAATACTCGGGTTAAACTTGACGAGCCTAGCATGTACAGACATGGCCTCAGGACACTAGAGACCGAAAGGTCGAACGTGAATCATATAGTAGATATGATCAACATAGAGATGTTCACCATTGATGACTACTCCATCTCACGTGATGATCGGACATGGTTTAGTTGATTTGGATCACGTATCATTCAGATGACTTGAGGGATGTCTATCTAAGTCGGATTTCTTAAGTAATATGATTAATTGAACTTAATTTATCATGAACTTAGTCCTGATATTTTTTGCATATCTATGTTGTAGATCAATAGCCCGTGCTACCATTCCTTTGAATTTTAATGTGTTCCTAGAGAAAGATAAGTTGAAATATGATGGTAGCAACTACACGGACTGGGTCCATAACTTGAGGATTATCCTCATTGCTGCACAGAAGAATTATGTCCTTAATGCACTGCTAGGTGTACCACCCCCCAAGCAACTACAACCGTTGTGAACGTCTGGCAGTCGCGTGTTGATGACTACTCGATAGTTCAGTGTGCCATGCTTTACGGCTTAGAATCGGGACTTCAAAGACGTTTTGAACGTCATGGAGCATATGAGATGCTCCAAGAGTTGAAGTTAATATTTCAAGAAAATGCCTGAGTTGAGAGATATGAAGTCTCCAACAAGTTCTATAGCTGCAAGATGGAGGAGAACAGTTCTGTCAGTGAACACATACTCAGAATGTCTGGATATTATAATCACTTGACTCAACTGGGAGTTAATCTTCCAGATGATAGTGTTATTGACAGAGTTCTCCAATCACTACCACCAAGCTACAAAGGCTTCATGATGAAATATAATATGCAAGGGATGGAGAAAACAATTCTCGAGCTCTTCGCAATGCTCAAAGCTGCGGAGGTGGAAATTAAGAAGGAGCATCAAGTGTTGATGGTTAACAAGACCACTTGTTTCAAGAAAAAAGGCAAGGGAAAGAAAGGGAACTTCAAGAAGAATGGAAAGCAACTTGCCACTCTCGAGAAGAAGCCCAAAGCTGCACCCAAGCCTGAAACTGAGTACTACTGCAAAGGGACTGGTCACTAGAAGTGAAACTACCCCAAGTATTTGGCTGATAAGAAGGATGGCACAGTGAACAAAGGTATATTTGATATACATGTTATTGATGTGTACCTTACTAATGCTCGTAGTAGCGCCTGGGTATTTTATACCGGTTCGGTTGCTCATATTTGCAACTCGAAATAGGAGCTACGAATTAAATGGAGATTGGTTAAGTATGAGGTGACGATGCGCGTCAGGAATGGTTCCAAGGTCGATGTGATCGCCGTCGGCACTCTACCTCTACATCTACCTTCGGGATTAGTTTTAGACCTGAATAATTGTTATTTCTTGCCAGCGTTGAGCATGAACATTATATCTGGATCTTGTTTAGTGCGAGACGGTTATTCATTTAAATCAGAGAATAATGGTTGTTCTATTTATATGAATAATATCTTTTATGGTCATGCACCCTTGAAGAGTGGTCTATTTCTGTTGAATCTCAATTGTGGTGATACACATATTCATAATATTGATGCCAAAAGATGCAAAGTTGATAATGATAGTGCAACATATTTGTGGAACTGCCGTTTAGGTCATATTGGTGTAAATCGTATGAAGAAACTCCATGCAGATAGACTTTTGGAATCACTTAATTATGAATCACTTGATACTTGCGAACCATGACTCATGGGCAAGATGACTAAAACTCCATTCTCCGGAACAATGGAGCAAGATAATGACTTATTGAAAATAATACATACCGATGTATGCCGTCCGATGAGTGTTGAGGCAAGTCGGTGTCAAAACTGGCAGATCTTGGATAGGGGGGCCCAAACAGTGCGTCTAAGGATCAATGGTAACTGTGGACGAAGGGACACAATGTTTACCTAGGTTCAGGCCCTCTTAAAGGAGGTAAAACCCTACATCATGCTTGATTGTATTTGATGAGTATAGAGGTCACAAGAGTTGATCTACCTCGAGATCGTAATGGCTAAACCCTAGCTTGTCTAGCCTATGAATATGATGATGATGATAATAATATCCTCTACGGACTAAACCCTTTGGAGGGGCCTAGGGTTTGTACAAAGTCGGTTCATAAGGGAAGGAAACAATACATTCGAACTCTAACCTTGTCGTCCACGTACATAGGAATCCTACCCGAACACGGAGGATGGCCTTCTGCATCATCACGGCCCATTCAGCCCGGCCCTCATCTTGGGCCGGACACCTGAGGACCCCCGAAACCAGGAAACCCCAGTAGCCCCCGAACTTGCCTTCAATGATGGTGTAGTATGCAGATTTATGTCTTCAACTTTGCAAGGTGGGTTCTTCACCATACTCCGGATCGATGATAGTCCGGTATCGGTTTATGCGTCCAGTCTTTATGATTCCTTCCTGTCATTGCCTCGGTTTCCCTGCATGGAGCGAATGCGAACGGTTCGTAACTTTTTTTACAATTTAACACTTTACCAGGCGCGGGTGGCATCTATATAATGAGGTTAGATCCCCAAATGCCACCTCACATCGCCCAAAGAGCACCGGAGCAAACCACGAAAAATTTCAAACCATGGCAAGCGCCCCTGGCTCCTCCTGGCTTCCCCATGGCCCTCAAGAGGGGGATTGGCGAAGTTGTTC
>NC_041383.1:246418303-246433242 GCF_002162155.2 Triticum dicoccoides | reverse complement strand
TCTATGGACGATGATGCATTAGCAAAGAACTTCCCCAACCCCAGCAAAGAGGAGAGGTGTGCTTCATTTTGTTCCTTCTGAGGGGCGTAGGATTCCCTATCCACTTCTTCCATAGGGGTCTATTGGAATTCTATTGGATCCAGCTGCACAACCTCTCACCAGGTTCTATTCTGCACATCTCTGGTTTTGTCGCTCTCTGCGAGGCTCATTTCAAACTATGGAGAAAGTTTTTTTTGCCTCATCCCCCGTCATCAAGGCGGAGGATCTATATTCGAAGTGGGTGGCGCCGAAGTATGGCGCACAGCCGGATCAGGCTACCCTATTGGGACTCCAAATAGGCGGTCCGAAGAATGGTCTTCGAAATGGTTTTACATCGAATATGTTCCCCTTCCGGACCCAGTTCGGTGCGGACTTCCCGAATTTTCCAGCGCTCCTCTGAAGAAGCTACTCAACCGGCGCCCAATTCCCCCAAGCAAGAGGACAATGCGAAGGTAATGAGACTGGTGAGCAAGGTCAGACTACTTGCGCATTCCAGACTCTCCATTGTTGAAGTCATGGCCATTGCTATAAAACGATGCATCCAACCTCTCCAATCCAGAGTAGCCCCTTTATGATGCTATAACGGGGAAGACAACGCGTCTCGTTACAGGTGAGAGGGTCCGGATAACCAAGCCGCTCTGGCCGCCATGTTGTCCGACCTTTATAAGGGGGAAGAGGAAGATTTCGCCCGTTTAAATTGTCGGGAAGGTTTTTCCATGTACAACCCCATTGAATGGGTAAGTTGATCATTTATCAGCACTTATTTTTCCTTATTGTTGGGATGCACTAATCAGACTACTCTGGTTGCTTTAAAGCAGACATGGAGGAAGGTAGTTGAAAACATCTATTGCCGTCCCCTCAACCAGAGGACCATGCTCGCAATGAAGACCCCAAATTCCATGAGCATCCAGATATATTTGTAGAATTTATGACGGAGTCTATTATCAAGCGAGCCTTGATGGCTCGGAGGTAGTCATTGTGGCTGACTACCCCGACCTCTACCCTTTTGTTAAGGTAAGTGTTCGGAAATCATTCTAAAAGAGAGATAGCTCCATTCGCATCTCACCCACCACACTGAATCGCGCTTTACAGGATCGGCGCTCAGTGAGCCGTACTCAATCACGGGCGGCCAAGAGGAAGACAGCACCTTCGTGGGGCGAGCATGCGAAACGAAAGGAGACCGGGAGCACCACTGATCCCCCTCCATCACCAAAGAGGTACATTCCTCACTTCATGCCTAGGCATAAGGCTGAATTGTCATTTTCCTCCCCCTTCTATCATCTCAGGAGAGGTACACGGCAAACCGTACCAAAGATCCTGGCCAGCCGAGCTGCAGCCAATCCGGCAGCGAATTCGTCAACTAGGATGGGGGCGCATACGGGGGTGGCACTGACTCATCCACCTCATGAAGATCTGGATGACGTATTCATCACTAATTCCGAGGTGGAGAGTGTGATGAATCATCGGCGCTTAAAAGAGACCCTGCGCACCCCGGCCTTCTTTAAGCAGGAATTTACCATCCTCAGGAACGCATATATCCGAGTTGCCCGAAACGGACTCACTGGAGTTACTCGCCTATTCTAGAAGGATATATAGGTGAGAATTTGTGCAAAATTAATAGATATGTGACAGTATCCCCCGAGACTTAAAGCGGTGGAGACTAACCGATTTGACGATCGTTATAACCACAGGTGCTCAAAGAGAAGAACAGCACACTGTCCCAGGAGCTCGAAATAAGTCTGGCACAGCTAAATGCTGCTATCGCAAAGCTTGAAGAAATGAAGAGCGCTACAATGACCAGGGCCGAAAAGAAAAAACTGGAGGAGGAAGTGAATAAGCAAGCCGAAGAGATAAGGAGCTTAAAGGCTCAACTCTCAGATGCGCAGAAGGAGAACCAAAAGTTGAAGGGCAGCATATTCAGTATGACTCTTGAACCATCCAGAGGACTTATATAATCCTATAATACGGAATGTTATAATGCGGTTCTTACAGGTCTGTTAACCGGCCATCATGGAGAAGAAGTGTCCGGGTTCCAAGGCGATGTTCTAAAAGAACTGTCGAAAGTGCATGAGCGGGCCCGAAAAGCCATGAAGAGTATGGTCAAAGCCCTATGGCCATCCGATGCCCCCCCCCCCCGAAACTATGGAGGGGTTGGCGGGCCTATTCAAGGGTGCTCGGCATCGTTTCGAGTTATGGAAAACATCCTCATGCCGGGAAGGTGCGCGAGAGGCATGGGAAATGGTGAAGACGCACTACACTGGACTCGATCCGAATCATATGGCCCGAGTTGGACCTCATGGACCGGATGGAAAAGAAATTCTTGTAAACTTGGAATATGACCAAGTGATGATAGCGGCGAAATATTCGCAAGAAGACTGTAACCTAGATAGTCTTATAGATGGTTTAGAAAAAAAGTAGGCGTTCGATTCTATGTAATAATTTTACTTTATCATCGAACTTTATCTCTGGTTGAACTTTAAAAATTTGTCATCGCGGGCCTTCGGCTTTAACCTCCAAACCAAGAAGTTGGAGTGTTTCCAGATACTATGTTGAATAAGAAACATTTAGTATGTCCAGAAACCAGGCAACCCGGTCGTATTGCTCAAACAGACAAAATGTGTTTGGGGAGTTATGTTATATTACTGCTTAACGTAAGAAACATCTTCCAAGGAAAATAGTTCCGTTAGGGGTTCCTTTCCTTGGGTCGACATGCTGAATCATGCACGCCTAGGCTTGTATCCGAATTATGAGCAGCCTATTCTGTATTTATTGCACGCAAAACAGTCCATCATTTTTTGCCGACCAATTATTCCCTTAAGAATGCTAGCTTTCGGCTTCACCCATCTGAGGTACAGATCCGGATAACCCGGCTGTAACAATCATAGAGGTACTCCCTTTACACCCTAGCCGAACAATCGGAACATAGGGTATAAGCATAGGAGCGAGGCAACCCAGCTTGGCAAAAACTTAAGTCATAGAGGTGCATATAATGGCAAAATATGTATAAAACAATTGACATAGACAATGTGAGCTATAAGCTTTTAATACTAAGCTTTGTTAGAGAAGCCCCCAGGTATAGTGGGGTGTGTACATTTAAAGATGTGTACCCCTAATAGTGCGGTAGATCCGAACATACCATGCGATATAAAAAGGAAAAACAAAAAAAGGAGAGGAGAAGGGAAAGAACTAGTGAAACATAAAGAGGCTGGACAATGCGTAAAATCGTGGGAGCCGCGCGACGTTCCATGGGTTCGGCTCAAGGCAATTATCCCCTGTGTTGCGAAGGCATTAGGCTCCTCCTGTAAGGACTTCATCTATGATGAAGGGCCCTCCCATTTTGGTTTGAGCTTGTCCTTTTTCTTTTTCGGGAGGTGCAAAACAAGTTCTCCGACATCGTATGTCTTAGCGCGCACTTCTCTGCTTTGGTATCGCCTGGCATGTTGTTGATAAAATGCGGAACGAGCCTTTGCAACATCATGCTCCTCTTCGAGTTTGTCTAGGTCATCCTGCCGATCTAGTTCAGCTTCTCTCCCTTCATACATGCGCACTCGAGGTGAGTCATGAATAATGTCGCAGGGCAATACAACTTCTATGTCGTACACCATAAAGAAGGGTGTGTATCCGGTCATTCGATTGGGCATGGTCCATAGCCCCCAGAGTACATAATCCAGTTGCTCAACCCAATTCTTATCTGATTCTCGTAAGGAGCGCACCAGTCTGGATTAATGCCACTCATGATCAGACCATTGGTCCATTCAACTTGGCCGTTTGTTTGAGGGTAGTATACAGATGCATAGTCGAGTTTAATGCCCAACTTAGCACACCAGGTTTTCACCTCATCTGCTGTAAAATTGGAGCCATTATCACTGATGATACTGTGCGGGACACCATAACGATGCACCACGCCGGATATAAAGTCAATCACTGGCCCTGCTTTAGCTATTTTTACTGGTTTGGCCTCTATCCATTTAGTGAATTTATCTACCATCACTAGTAAATATTTCTTTTTGTGGCTTCCCCTTTAAGGGGACCAACCATATCAAGCCCCAAGACCGCGAAGGGCCAGGTAATGGGGATTGTTCTTAAGGCAGTGGTAGGCATATGACTTTGGTTGGCGAAAAGCTGACAGCCCACACAGTGTTGGACAAGGGCTTGTGCGTCTGCTTAGGCCGTAGGCTAGAAAAAACATGTCTTGAAAGCTTTGCTTACAAGGGCCCGAGCTGCGGCATGATGACCGCCCAGACCATCACAGTTGCCTTCCTTCCTCTTCGGAGATGCACCTTTGGAGGACTCCGGCAGCGCTCTTTTTGTATAGTTCACCCTCGTGCACTTTGTTGGCTTTAGAGCGCTGAACTATGCAACGAGCTTCATTCTGATCGTCGGGAAGCTCCTCCCTATTAAGGTAGGCTAGGAAGGGTTCGTTCCCTGGAGCGATATCAGCCATGATCTCATGAGCAGAGGGTGTTACTTCAATATCCGAACCCCCGATGGTATCTGCATTGTGTTCGGCTGCTGCGGGTGTGACCAGGTCCATACTAGATTCTCTGCTTTCACCCTTCCATAATACGGATTGCTTGAAGAGCCTTTCCATGAAGGTGTTAGGGGGTATAGGGTCGCTCTTACCGCCCATGCGAGCGAGGATGTCGGATGCCTAGTTACTGTCTCGAGCGACATGATGGAATTCAAGTCCCTTGAACCGAGCTGATATTTTTAATACGGTGTTTCAATATGCTGCCATTTTCAGATCTTTTGCATCGAACTCTCCATTGACCTGGGATATTGTGAGGTTTGAATCGCCGCGCACTTTGAGGCGTTGTATACCCATGGAGACAGCCATGCGAAGACCGTGCAGAAGTGCCTCGTATTCGGCTGCATTGTTGGAGTCCATGTACATGATTTGCAAGATGTAGCGGACTGTGTCCCCGATGGGGGATGTCAAGATGACGCCAGCCCCCAGTCTGGCTAGCATTTGGAGCCGTCAAAGTACATAATCCAGTTGGAATATGAACTATACTCTTTAGGGAGTTTGGCTTCCGTCCATTCAGCGACAAAGTCGGCCAGCACCTGAGATTTGATAGCCCGGCGTGGCTTGTATGCTATTTTGAACGGTAGAAATTCGATGGCCCATTTGGCTATTGGCTAGTGGCGTCCCTATTGTTAATAATGTCATTAGGTGGTACTTCTGATGCTACTGTAATCGAACACTCTTGAAAATAGTGTCGTAGTTTTCGGGATGCCATGAAGCCCGTATAGGCTACCTTTTGGTAGTGGGGGTATCGGGATTTGCATGGTGTGAGGAACTCCGATACGTAGTAAACTAGTTTTTGGGTGGGAAATTTATGTACCTCTTCCCCTCGCTCGATGATGAGTATGACACTGACTACATGGTTGGTTGCTGAGATATACAGCAACATAGGCTCGCCAACACCTGGGGCAGCTAGGATTGGGTTTCTTGTGAGTAGGGCCTTGATTTCTTCCAATCCGGCTGTGGCAGCATCCGTCCATTCAAAGCTATCAGTGCGCCTTAGTAGCTTGCAAAGTGGTAATGCTTTTTCTCCTAATCTAGAGATGAAGCGGCTTAAGGCCTCGATGCACCCTGCTAGTTTTTGGACTTGCTTTAGGTCTGTTGGTATAGCCAATTGTGACTTACCTCGGATCTTAGCTGGGTTCGGTTCAATTCCTCTATGGGAAACAATGAACCCTAGTAATTTTCCGGCTGGAACTCCGAAGACACATTTTTCCGGATTGAGCCGTATGTAGTATGTCCGGAGGTTGTCGAAGGTGAGGCAGAGATTGTTCACCAGTGTTTCCACGTGTTTTGTCTTGATGACCACATCGTCCATATATGCTTCGACAATTTTGCTGATTTGTTTTTCCAAGAATGTTTGAATCATACGTTGGTAAGTGGCCCCAGCATTTTTGAGCCCAAAGGGCATAGTGTAGAAACAGAAAGGGCCATACGGGGTGATGAACACCGTTGCAGCCTGATTTGATTCCGTCATTTTAATCTGATGGTATTCGGAATAGGCATCGAGGAAACACAATGAATCGTGTCCTGCAGTCGCATCAATAATCGGGTCAATGCGGGGCAATGGAAAGGATCTTTAGGGCAAGCCTTATTGAGGTCTTTGAAGTCGATGCAAAGGCACCAGGATTTGTCCTTCTTTGGTACCATGACCAAGTTGGCTAACCAATCCGGATGTTTATTTTCTCTAATAAACCAGGCTTCTAGCAGCTTGGCTAGCTCTTCTCCCATGGCTTGATGCTTGGGTTTGGAAAATCACTACAGTGTCTACTTCATGGGTTTAAACCCCTTGATTATGTTTAGGCTGTGTTCGGCTAGACTGCGTGGGATGTCGGGCATGTCTGAAGGGTGCCAGGCAAAAATATCCCAATTTTTGCGCAAGAATGTGCGTAAAGCAACATCCACTACCGGATCCAGCTGTGCTCCGGTAGACGATGTCTTGTTGGGGTCCGTCGGGTGCACTTGAAATTTAACTATTTCCTCGACTGGCTTGAAAGAGGTGGATTTAGGTCTCTTATCAAGGATCACATCGTCCTTGTCCATCGTGGACCGTAGGGTAGTTAGTTCTTCGGCCGCTAGGGCTTCGGGTAACGCCTCAAGGGCCAAGGATGCGGTTTTGTTTTTGACACGAAGTGCTTTGTCTAGGTCGCTCGAGATTGTGATGATTCCGTTTGGTCCTGGCATTTTAAGATTCATATACCCGTAATGGGGTATATCCTGAAAGCGTGAGAAGGCGTCCCGTCCGAGGATGGCGTGATACCCACTATTGAAGGGGGCCACATGAAAGAGCAACAATTCAGACCTATAGTTTTCGGGCGTGCTGAATACCACATCCAATTTAATTCTCCCAGAGCATCATGCTTCTCTACTGGGGCTGCCTCAAAAGGCGGTGTTGCTTTGCTCAATGCGTGTTCTATCAATCTACACTTTATCGAGTGTGTCTTCATAGATGAGGTTAAGCCCACTACCGCCGTCCATGAGCACTTTGGTAAGCCGAAAGTCGTCCACAATGGGGTTTAGGACTAGGGTGGCGGGTGTTCGGACTGACCGAGCCTTTGGTTTGTCTTCGACGGGGAAGGTTATTGCCGCGTCGATCCATAGGCTCACTGCGGTAACTTGGTGGACTTTGACGAGGTCGCAGAGTGCCCTTTTTTTGCTAATTATTTGAAGAAAATGTCTCGAAAACTATGAGGACCTTAAAATCATTCCTCTCCAGGGAGTATTTGTCTGGAGTGATGGTGGCGAGGATGGCCTCTCCACTCTTTGCTCGAAGGCTATGGGTTGGGTCTGTGCTCCGAGTCGCATGTATCAGACAGGGCTTATCAAGGAGTTCGTCAAGAACGGACCTATATCCCGTAAAGGGTTTACGTTTTCCGCTGACAGACTGATGATCGGATGCCCTGCTAGGGTGCATCCGCTTAATCCGGGTTGTATACTACTTAAAGGAAGGGGGCTCTAGTTGAGTTTTCTGGGCCTTCCATGTACTTTCCATCATGCAGTACTTTTGTACTACCTGTTATAGTTCCGTGAAGCTCTTTATGTGACGACGGTCGAGGGCATTCAGATTCCCTCAGCGGTACAACTGCGATGGAAGACCGACACTATATCATCGTCGCAGCAATCTTTGATCTTGCTTTTAACAAGTAGGAATCTGGCCCAAAAGTGATGGACCGTTTCCTGAGGTGGCTGTCATACATACATCAGGTCATATATGTCTGGAGGGCCCGAGTTGCTTGGAGAGTATTGATTGTGGTGGGTGGGTGGGTTAAAATTTGAATCCCGACCCACATATGTGCTTGGAGTTTGCAAAATCTCCAAAGTGACTGGTTTGGGTCCGGGGAGATCCAAGTGCTCCCCCGATCCTACATCTGAGCCAGAGTTCAGGGGACTTGAAGTCCCGCCTGAAGGGAGAGTATCCGGCTCAAGAGGTTCGGAGACCCGAACATATTTGGTTCTCAACATAAGGGGAGAGGTGTCCTCGGCTTGTTCCTCACGATCGCTACTAGGTGGGTGATCGGCGGGCGATAAATTTCCCTCTAGTCAGGCTTAAGCCCGATTCGACCATAATATGTTGAAATCCCAAGGGCGGCGATGTGATCTAGCAGCTCGTTTAAGGACGAGACGTCTGCCGGGTCCATCTTTTCGGAGTACTCAAGACCGACGCGAAGATGGTGTTCGGCGATCGTAGGGGGTGTTGTAGGCTTGATGGCCGTACGGGCGACTACGATGAAATCGTCGAGCTAGAGGGTCTGCCCAGAAATTAGGCTCCTTCCAGAGGTGATATTGTCGTTGATGACTAGGCGAGCCATAGATCGCTTTTTTGGGACTACACAACAGAGCTCTCAATGAAAGCACCAATGTCGGTGTCAAAACCGGCAGATCTCGGGTAGGGGGGGGGAAGCTGTGCGTCTAAGGATGGTAACAGTGGATGAAGGGACACAATGTTTACCTAGGTTTGGGCTCTCTTAAAGGAGGTAAAACCCTACGTCCTGCTTGATTGTATTCAATGAGTATAGAGGTTACAAGAGTTGATCTACCTCGAGATCGTAATGGCTAAACCCGAGCTTGTCTAGCCTATGAATATGATGATGATGATGATGATAGCCTCTACGGACTAAAGCCTCCAGTTTATATACACACTGGAGGGGCCTAGGGTTTGTACAAAGTCGGTTCATAAGGGAAGGAAACAATACATCCGGACTCTAATCTTGCCATCCACTCACATAGGAATCCTACCCGAACACGGAGGATGGCCTTCTGCTTCATCACGACCCATTCAGCGCAGCCCTCATCTTGGGTCGGACATTTGAGGACTCCCGAAACCAGAACTCCCTCAGTGGGTATCGTTATTTTCTAACCTTCACAGATGATTTGAGTAGATATGGGTATATCTACTTAATGAAACACAAGTCTGAAACATTTGAAAAGTTCAACGAATTTCAGAGAGAAGTGGAGAATCATCGTAACAAGAAATA
The DNA here is from genome assembly GCF_002162155.2 of Triticum dicoccoides. Taxonomy (NCBI): domain Eukaryota; kingdom Viridiplantae; phylum Streptophyta; class Magnoliopsida; order Poales; family Poaceae; genus Triticum; species Triticum dicoccoides. Next base: position 246,424,203 of record NC_041383.1, on the reverse strand, counting down.
AAGTTTCTATGATCTGATCGCGGAGGCAAATATTTGAGTTACGAGTTTGGCCTTCATTTAAAACAATGTGGAATAGTTTCACAACTCACGCCACATGGAACACCACAGTGTAACGGTGTGTCCGAACATCGTAACCGTACTTTATTAGATATGGTGCATTCTATGATGTCTTTTACCGATTTACCACTATCGTTTTGGGGTTTTGCATTAGAGACAGCTGCATTCACATTAAATAGGGCACCGTCTAAATCCGTTGAGATGACATCGTATGAATTATGGTTTGGCAATAAACCTAAGCTATCATTTCTTAAAGTTTGGGGATGTGATGGTTATGTCAAAAGGCTTCAGCCTGATAATCTCGAACCCAAATCGGAGAAGTGCGTCTTCATAGGATACCCTAAGGAAACAATTGGGTACACCTTCTACCACAGATCCGAAGGCAAGATCTTTGTTGCCAAGAATGGAACCTTTCAAGAGAAGAAGTTTCTCTCGAAAGAAGTGTGTGGGAGGAAAGTAGAACTCGATGAGGTAATTGTACCTTCTCTCAACTTGGAAAGTAGCTCATCAGAGAAATCTGTCTCCCTTGATGCCTACACCAACTAGAGAGGAAGCTAATCATGATGATCATGAAACTTCAGATCAAGTTACTACTGAACCTCGTAGGTCAACCAAAACACGATCGACACCAGAGTGGTACGGTAATCCTGTTATGGAAGTCATGTTACTAGACCATGGCGAACCTACAAACTATGAAGAAGCTATGATGAGCCCAGATTCCGATAAATGGCTTGAGGCCATGAAATCTGAGATAGGATCCATGTATGAGAAGAAAGTGTGGACTTTGGTGGACTTGCCCGATGATCGGTGAGCCATAGAGAATAAATGCATCTTCAAAGCTTGACTTGACACAAAAGGTTTTCGACAAGTTCAAGGAGTTGACTACGATGAGACTTTCTCACCTTTAGTGATGCTTAAGTCTGTCCAAATCATGGTAGCAATTGCCGCATTTTATGATTATGAAATCTGGCAAATGGACGTCAAAACTGCATCCCTTAATGGATTTCTTAAAGAAGAGTTGTATATGATGCAACTAGAAGGTTTTGTCGATCCTAAAGGTGCTAACAAAGTGTGTAAGCTCCAACGGTCCATCTATGGACTGGTGCAAGCATCTCAGAGTTGGAATATACGCTTTCATTGAAAAAATATGCCCTAGGGGCAATAATAAAGTTGTTATTTTATATTTCCTTATTCATGATAAATGTTTATTATTCATGCTAGAATTGTATTAACCGGAAACTTGATACATGTGTGAATACATAGACAAAACACCGTGTCCCTAGTATGCCTCTACTAGACTAGCTCATCGATCAAAGATGGTTAAGTTTCCTAGCCATGGACATGTGTTGTCATTTCATAAACAGGATCACATCATTAGGAGAATGATGTGATGGACAAGACCCATCTGTTAGCATAGCATAATGGTCGTTCAATTTTATTGCTACTTCGTTCTTCTTGTCAAATACATATTCCTCCGACTATGAGATTATGCAACTCCCGGACACCGGAGGAATGCCTTGTGTGCTATCAAATGTCACAACATAACTGGGTGATTATGAAGATGCTCTACAAGTATCTCCAAAGGCGTTTGTTGGGTTGCATAGATCAAGATTAGGATTTGTCACTCCGAGTATTGGAGAGGTATCTCTGGGCCCTCTCGGTAATGCACATCATATGAAGCCTTGCAAGCAATGTGGCTAATGAGTTAGTTGCGGGATGATGCATTACGGAATGAGTAAAGAGACTTGCCAGTAACGAGATTGAACTAGGTATGAAGATACCAACAATTGAATCTCGGGCAAGTAACATACCGATGACAAAGGGAATAACGTATGTTGTCATTGCGGTTCGACCGATAAAGATCTTCGTAGAATATGTGGGAACCAATATGAGCATCCAGGTTCCGCTATTGGTTATTGACTGGAGAGGTGTATCGGCATGTCTACATAGTTCTCGAACCCGAAGGGTCCACACGCTTAACGTTCGATGACGATTTGTATTATATGAGTTATGTGTTTTGGTGACCGAAGGTTGTTCGGGGTCCTGGATGAGATCACGAACATGGCGAGAAGTCTCGAAATGGTCGATAGGTAAAGATTGATATATTAGTAGGTAGAATTCGGACGCCGGAAGTGTTCCGGAATGTATCGGGTACATATCAGAGTACCGGAGGGGTTATCGGAACCCCCCGGGGAAAGATATGGGCCATATGGGCCATAGGAGGGAGGCACACCAGCCCACAAAGGGGTGGCGCACCCCCCACCAGGGAGGAGACCGAATAGAACTAGGGGAGGGGGCGGCACCCCACCCCCTTTTCCTTCTCCCCCTCTCTCTCCTTCCCCCTTTCCCCCTCCGGTAAAAGGAAGGGGGCGAATCCTACTAGGACCCCAAGTAGGACTTCTCCTACTTGGGGCACGCCTAGGGCCGGCCTCCTCTCCCTCCCTCCTTTATATATGGGGGGGCGCCCCTAGAACACACATCAATTGTTCCAAGCCATGTGCGGCGCCCCCTCCACAGTTTACGCCTCCAATCATATTCTCATGGTGCTTAGGCAAAGCCCTGCATGGATCACATCACCATCACCGTCACCACGCCGTCGTGCTGACGGAACTCATCTACTTCCTTGACCCTCTGCTGGATCAAGAGCTATAGGGAAATCATTGCGCTGAACATGTGTAGAACTCGGAGGTGTCGTAAGTTCGGTACTCGATTGGTCGGAACAAGAAGACGTTCGACTACAAAAACTGCGTTAAGCAAACGCTTCCGCTTTTGGTCTACTAGGGTACGTGGACACACTCTCCCCCTCTCTTTGTTATGCATCTCCTAAATAGATCTTGCGTGAGCATAGGAAATTTTTTGAAATTGCATGATACGTTTCCCTACATTGATGAGGTGATCAAAGCATATGGTTTTATACAGACTTTCAGAGAAGCCTGTATTTACAAGAAAGTGAGTGGGAGCTCTGTAGCATTTCTAATATTATATATGGATGACATATTGTTGATTGGAAATGATGTAGAATTTCTGGATAGCATGAAAGGATACTTCAATAAAAGTTTTTAATGAAAGACCTCGGTGAAGCTGCTTACATATTGGGCAACAAGATCTATAGAGATAGATCAAGACGCTTAATAGGACTTTCACAAATCACATACCTTGACAAAGTTTTGAAGAAGTTCAAAATGAATCAGTCAAAGAAAGGGTTCTTGCCTGTGTTACAAGGTGTGAAGTTGAGTCAGACTTAATGCCCGACCACTTCAGAATATAGAGAGAAAATGGAAGTCATTCCCTATGCCTCAGCCATAGGTTCTATCATGTATGCTATGTTGTGTACCAGACCTGATGTGTGTCTTGCTATAAGTTTAGCAAGGAGGTACCAAAGTAATCCAGGAGTGGATCACTGGACAACGGTCAAGAACATCCTGAAGTACCTGAAAAGGACTAAGGATATGTTTCTCGTTTATGGAGGTGACAAAGAGCTCGTCGTAAATGGTTACCTCGATGCTAACTTTGACACTGATCCGGATGACTCTAAGTCACAAACCGGATACGTATTTATATTGAATGGTGGAGCTGTCAGTTGGTGCAGTTACAAGCAGAGCGTCGTGGCGGGATCTACGTGTGAAGCGGAATACATAGCTGCTTCGGAAGCAGCAAATGAAGGAGTCTGGATGAAGGAGTTCATATCCAACCTAAGTGTAATACCTAGTGCATCGGGTCCAATGAAAATCTTTTGAGACAATACTGGAGCAATTGCCTTACTGAAGGAATCCAGATTTCAGAAAAAGACCAACACATTTCAAGAGACGCATCAACTTCATCCGTGATCTAGCCAAGGAGGGAGACATAGAGATTTGCAAAATACATACGGATCTAAATATAGCAGACCCGTTGACTAAGCATCTTCCACGAACAAAACATGATCATCACCAAGAATCCATGGGTGTTAGAATCATTACAATGTAATCTAGATTATTGACTCTAGTGCAAGTGGGAGACTGAAGGAAATATGCCCTAGAGGCAATAATAAAGTTGTTATTTTATATTTCCTCATATCATGATAAATGTTTATTAATCATGCTAGAATTGTATTAACCGAAAACTTCATACATGTGTGGATACATATACAAAACACTGTGTCCCTAGTAAGCCTCTACTAGACTAGCTCTTTAATCAATGATTGTTAAGTTTCCTAACCATAGACATGTGTTGTCATTTGATAACAGAGTCACATCATTAGGAGAATGATGTGATGCACAAGACCCATCCGTTAGCTTAGCATAATGATCGTTCAGTTTATTGCTATTGCTTTCATCATGTCAAATACATATTCCTTCGACTATGAGATTATGCAACTCCCAGATACCGGAGGAATACCTTGTGTGCTATAAAACGTCACAACATAACTGGGTGATTATAAAGATGCCCTACAGGTATCTCTGAAGGTGTTTGTTGGGTTGGCATAGATCGAGATTAGGATTTGTCACTCTGAGTATCAGAGAGGTATCTCTGGGCCCTCTCGGTAATGCACGTCATAAGAATCCTTGCAAGAAAAGTGACTAATGAGTAAGTTGCAGGATGATGCATTATGGAACGAGTAATGAGACTTGCCGGTAACGAGATTGAACTAGGTATGAAGATACCAACGATTGAATCTCGGGCAAGTAACATACCGACAGACAAAGGGAACTACGTATGTTGTCATAAAGGTTCAACCGATAAAGATCTTCATGGAATATGTAGGCATCAATATGGGCATCTAGGTCCCGCTATTGGTTACTGACCAGAGAGGTGTCTCGGTCATGACTACATGATTCCCGAACCCGCAGGGGTCGCACGCTTAACGTTCGTTGACGCTAGAGTAGTATTGGGATATTTGATGAGTGGTAACCAAATGTTGATCAGAGTCCTGGATGAGATCCCAGACATCACGAGGAGTCTCGGACTGGTCGAGGGGTAAATATTTATATATAGGAAGTCATATTTTGGGTTCTGGAAAAAGGTGTAGTTTTTTCGGTATTGTACCGGGAAGCTTCTAGAAGGTTCGGGAGGATTCCGGAGGGGGTCCGGAAGTCCACAAGTGAGTTCACCACGACCCAAGGGCTAGCATGGGCTACGGGGAGGTGACCTAGCCTTATTGGGCTAGGCGCACCAAGTCCTCAAAAGCCCATGTGGCTAGGGAAAGGAATAAAAGGAAGGAGTCCTAGTAGGAATAGGATTGGACTTGGATTCCAAGTCCTCCTCCCACTTGGCTGTGCCTTGGACTTTGGAGGGGCTGTTGCCATGCTCCTCCACCTCTATATAGAAGGCAGGGGACACCCCAAGAGGACACAAAAAGCCCTTGGTGCCCCTCTCTCTCCCGTTACTCCGTAGTTCACCGCCTCATTCCGGCGACGCTTAGCGAAGCACTATCGGTGCTTCACCACCACCATTACCACCACTTCGTCGTGTTGGTTGTCATCCCATCTACTTCTCCTCTCCCGCTTGTTGGATCAATAAGGAGGAGACGTCATCGAGCCGCACGTGTGCTAAACTCAGAGGTGTCGTCCGTTCGGTATTAGATCGGTTGGGTCGTGATCGGATCGCGAAGAGTACGACTACGTCAACCGTGTTATATACGCTTTCGCTTAGCAATCTACAAGGGTATGTAGATGCTCCCCCCCTCTCATTGGTATGCATCTCCTAGATAGATCTTGCGTGTGCGTAGAATTCTTTTTCCATGCAACGTCCCTAACAGATAGCACATCCAAAGAAGGAAGGAGATTGAGGTCGGCGTCTCCTTAAGGCATGCATGCTCGTCATGGAGAGAGGGAAGGACATCTCTTTTTTGGGTTACAACTTCC
>NC_041383.1:246336708-246417913 GCF_002162155.2 Triticum dicoccoides | reverse complement strand
TTGTTTGATCTATATGTATGTAAAATATTATGATTAAGATCCCTCTATTTGATTAATTTGTAAGTTACTAAATTATAATTTCTGTTTTGTGCTCATGAATTGCATACTTGGAGGTTTACTCGATTTAGAGACAGCGACACACACACACACACATGTGGAGTAGGTGGCTACAACGGATTTTATATTATGGTAAGTGTGTGGTTCAGTCAACCAAATTATTGCCTTATATTTTATTTAAATTTATTGCTATGATATAAGAGAAGCTACGATTTTGGCAATAGATGCGCGAGAAAGTAGTGGTTGGTGTTGGTTTAATCAATTATCAATGTTTTGCCAATAACAAAAAAATACCTTCCTCATACATTTATTGTACTTCTGTTTCATGGTCCAGCTGATTCGTTGTTTGTCAGACCTCTTGTGGATAATCAGACATGGGGTGCATGGAAAAATTAGGACAGACTGAAGGCATCAGATTCCGCATTGGTCATGCACTTTGAGGATTACATTGTCTTTGTATAAGTGCCCCTACAATCATCCCTTTATAGCCACAGATAAGGCTTTCAGGTAGGTTGGACTAAGTGTCATACACTTAAGTATCTATATTTGTGTTGATCTTTTACCATTCTTAATTGATGACATTTCTGAAGGGAGATGATCCTCAACATTTCATAGTTATTTTTCATACTGTTGTAATATCAAGTTTCACATTCGAACTTAACTTGTTATCAAATAATTTTTCAACATAATTTTACTTTTACCTGCCCTCCATAGAATCAAAGGTTCATGAGGACTTTTGTTGCTCTAATGCTTCTTCGTTGACCATCTCGCCGTTCTCCCTTGCAGATGGGGCCGCATAAATCGCACCGATAAATCCAGTCTTTCGCCAGGTCCAACGTGCCCGCACCGGCCTCAAGCACGGGAGACACTATTACCTTGTGATCTAACTGGTTACCACAATCAAATCCATTTTTTCCCATTTAAATAAGTTAGCTCGGTTTTATTGATAACTGAGTTTCATTGGTAATATACATTGAAGTGTCTTTGTCATTCTGTTTTACAATATATTCTAATTGTCAGGATTTTTGCTACATTTTGTGTGTGTATATTTTAGGGACATTACTGTAGTGATAATGCCTTCCGTGCAAGTTATTCAGTCAACGCATATTATGTCTTTTTGGCATGTGTATGCTTGCTCTTGTGCCCATGTGATCGTGACCTGTAATCAGTCCATGTTCCTTGTGTGACGTGATCGCAAAAGTTGGGCATAACTGCATTGTTACTGAGAAGATCGGAGCTAAAGCTCTGGCCGAGAGCTCTGTCTATCTGTGCAAGCGTATTAATGTGATTTCACATCTTGCCACCGTATTGGGCACATGCTTCAGAATGGAGTCACTCCTATGTGTACTACCGCTGTAACCACACAACATGAATTTTCCCATTTTTTGTGATCTGAAATTCTAGCAAGAAACTTGTTGGGTTAACTACGATTGTGTCCTATTTACTACTAGCATTTATTCTTATCTCTCAACAAATTGTTGCCCCTATTTAGGACAGCCGGAAGAAGAGAGCTTCGACTGGGAAACAACGTGTTGAAGCAATACCTCTTGTTGAACCAACCAAAACCAAAGAAGCCTCTTAGATTGCGAGAGGGCTGTTAGGTTTACTAAGAGACTTGGCATAAAATATCCAAAATATCAGGAACACTATGTATTGGGCAGACTGAAATACTAATATAAGTGTATTCAATTTTTCCTACGATTCCCTCCCTCACCCATGGACGTAAACCATGTCTCTGGCTTTGTAAGTCCAAGGTCCAAGCTAGACGTTATTTTTCAAAAATTTACCATTGATTTCTAATCAAAATATTTCCATTAGGGTAACCCTACCTGGCTACCTCCATCAACGGCCGGAGGCATTCCTGGAGTCATGGCAAGCATGTTGACCAATTGACGTAAATGTGCAATGTAAGTTTACCTCAGCGCTTTGTGTTTGAATGTGATGGGCGTTGTCTGATATGTCTCCTCCGCATCATAAATTTACCTATGATTAATTTAATATTAAAAGGCTCGAAGCAACGCACGGCCGTTCTACTAGTCAAATATAATGGGCTTATCCATATCGGCTTTAAGCCAGTGGGAAAGCTCTGACTTTGCCGCACGCCGACTTTGGCGTGGCCATCTGAACATATGCGAAAAAAATTATAGACATATGGACAACATTACACAGCAGCAGCACAATCCTATTTAGCGCTTAACATGCCAATTATAGTGCTATTCATACGTGGGAGATCCTATACGCCAAGCGTTGTTGCATCCCATTACCGCACGCCGCACGGGAGAACATCCTCCGACTGGGCCGACCCATTGGCATGTGCGGCGCGAGGCTTGACATTGCAACGTAAAAAGTCCAAACAAGAACAGCGCCTGCAACTGGTGGAGTTGTTTGGCATCATGGCCTATCTCCAGTGGCAAATCGAACATTTTTAGAAACTTTCAACTATTTCATGAAAATTGTGATTTTTTTAACTGAGAACAATTTTTGAAATTGAGAACTTTTTTTGAAAGACGAACATTTTGTCAAACTTGCAAAAAAATTATGAAAGTGTGAACATTTTTTGAAATGCGAAAACTTTGTTTTGTCATACTAGCTTTTGCCTACTTTACTTATGTCACTCTAGAATTTCACATCTCATTTTTGCCACTCTTACCTTTTGACAATACATCACAATTTCCATTCCATGACAAAAGAAAATTTCTCAGAGTGTCAATTATGATATATTAACAAAAGCTAAAAGTGATAAAAGTGAAATTAAAATTTATTGCCTTTGCCATAGAATGGCATTTACGATACATTACCGAAAGCTAAGAGTGAAAAAGTGAGATGTCAAATTCTAGAGTGGTATAAGCAAAGCAACTAGTGTGACAAAAACAAAGTTCAGCATTCGAAATGCACAATTTTTTTTCAAAAAGTTCTACATTTTGTGAAAACACAAACATTGTATCAAACTTTTTTTTTGAAAATGCAAACATACAAAAACATGAACAAAATGGAAATATTGAAATTTTGAACATTTTTTAAAATTGTGAACTTATGAAAGAAGAAACATAAAAAGGAAAAAGGAAACAAAAGGAACAGCAAAAAAATATTTTTTGAAAAAATATACAAAAAGAAAAAAAGGAAGGAAAACTACTGAAGAAAAAAAGAGGAAAAACCGTAAAGAAAACAAAGAAAACGAAACTAAAAGCCTGTCTTAGCTACTTGGGCTGGACCATCTTCGGTTTGCTCACTGCTGTATGTGCGAAGCAGCAACATTGTGCTGGAGTAATCGGTGTATAGGGATTTCGTTCATAAGCAACGGTCATGACCTTTTTCCTTTTGTTTAAGTGGGTCGGCCCATATAAGCTTCTCCCTTGCACCGATTTTTGGAACCTTCTCGAAGGTTCTTTGGTTTTCATTTTTGGCTGTTTAATTTGGTTTTCTTAGGGCGTGTTTATTTTATATTTTCATTTATCCCTTTTGTTTTTTCTTACCGTTTTCTTATCTTTTTATGTTCTTTTCTTTTATATTTAAACTTTCGAACATTATTCAGTTTTGCTAATGTCTTAAACTCTATAAACTTTTAGAAATCCATGTTCTTTTTTGAATTTATGAACTTTATTCAAATCCAAAATCTTTTTAATAAGTCATGATTTTTGTTCAAATCCATAAATTTGTTTTCCAAATTTCTAACCTTTTTCAAATTGAAAAGAGAGCAGTTTTTTACTGAGACAAAGACCAGCAGCTAAAAAAATAAAAACAAAAAAAAATAGCAATCACGCAGAGATGGGCAAACGAGCGAGCGTGGGCAAAATGCTTATTCGGCCGTGGCACATGCATTCGCCCTGCTCGCTGCAGGAGGCAACGGGCTGCTGGTCTTTATTCAAATCCAAATTCTTTTTAAAAAGTCACAATTTTTGTTCAAATCCATAAATATGTTTTCCAAATTTGTGACCTTTTTCAAATTGAAAATAGAGCAGTTTTTTTACTGAGACAAAGACCAGCAGCTAGAAAATAAAAACAAAAATAATAATAGCAATCACGCAGAGATGGGCGAACGAGCGAGCGTGGGCAAAAGGCTTATTGGGTCGTGGCACATGCATTCGCCCTGTTCGCTGCAGGAGGCAACGGGCGCTTGACAGGAAAACCCTATTCGCCGGATTTTGCGGCAAAATGTCGACCTGTCGCACACCCATCAACCGTTCGTGGACCGGCCCATGTCAGATGCTTCCTACAGAGAGAAAATCGCTCAAAAAAATGAAGAGAAAATCGCTCGAAAAAAATGGAGGGAGGAATAGAACCTCAAACCTCCCACTCCTGGCGATGCGTATCTAGCCACTCGAGCTTATCAACACTAGTGTTTTATACATGCAAAGAGGTCTGCTATTATCTGTTTCTATCTTTCACGTTTTTTCGTTTTCGTTTCCCGTTTGTTTCTTTCTGTTATTTTTGTTTCAGAAATATTGCAATTTCAAAAACAGTTCAATATATTCAATACTTTATTCGGCTTTTTTATAAAAAATGTTTGATTTTTTTGTTTAGGTTTCAAAAAACATTTCGTTCTTTTCAAAAGATGTACAAAATTTGTTTGTGTTCCAAAATGTGTTCGGTGTTTCAAAATTTGTTCATGATTTTCAGAAAATGTTCAAGTTTTCAAATTTGTTCAAATTTTCAAAAAGTTTTGGAATTTCACATTTGTTTCCGTTTTTCAAAATTTGCTCGTGATTTTCAAAAAATGTTCGCTTTTATAAATTAATTCAAATTTTCAAAAGAAATCGGAATTTCACATCTGTTCCCATTTTTTGAAAATTGTTCGTGCTTTTCAAAAAATTATTCACATTTCAAAAAATGTTCACGTTTTCAAAATTTGGATACAAATTTTAATAATGTTCAAGAATTTCAGAAAATGTTTGTGGTTTTAAACTTTTGTCCATACTTTCATGGAATATTCCATTTTTAATTTTTTTTGTTCACCAATTCAAAAAATGTTTGATGTTTGAATTTTTGTTCGGAAAATCACGAAATGTTCCATTTTCAAATGTTTGTTCACAAATTCAAAAAATGTTCGCGGTTTCAAATTTGTTCACAAATTCAAAAAATGTTCGTGGTTACAATTTTTTTGGAATTTCATAATTCGTTCACATGGTTTCAAATTTGTTCGGAACTTCATAATTTGTTCACAAATTCAAAAAATGGTTCACGTTATCACGAAAACAATTCTTACTTTTCAAATTTATTTGTTCACATATTCGAAAAATGTTCCTGTCTCTAATTTTTTTTCATGAATTCAAAAAATGTGCGCACTTTTTTAAAGAGACACATTCAAAGAAAGTATACTTTAAAAAAATCAATACAACAAGTAATTTCGGGTCACTATAGTAATTGGTTCTTGTTCGCTACAGTGCACAAGTCAGGTTTAGTTCTTTAAGCTATGCGCTGCTCTTTAACCAACTGTACTAGTCTACTGTGTTGGCGACGTGTGCGCGGTCGCAAGCACTTGGTCACGAGTTGCCCCTGTGCGTCTGGTCGCCAATTTGACGCAAAGAGCATCCAATAGGAGCTCTCCGCTTGACACGCTAAAGCGTCTCATGGAGGTTTTCTTTGCATATGCTTTCTCCCCCACTCCCTCCTATATGCAATTATGACACATAAACCTTACATCAATGGTATATTCTTTAAAATCCAACTAGAACAAGTTGCTAAATCACAAAGAGAATTGCTTGAATAATACTATAAATGACTTTGTTGTTAGAGTAGCAACTAGAGGGGGTAAAATGACTCAAGAACCACTTTATCCTGAGGGTCACCCTAAAAGAATTGAACAAGATTCACAAATTATTAATAATGATGCACCTAAACCTTCTAAAAAGGAAAAGAAGAAGAAAAATGATAGAACTTTGCATACCTATAGTGAACCTGCGAAAGAAAAACCTCCTAAAGATAATAATGATGTTTCTATTTCTGATGCTGAAACTCAATCTGGTAATGAAAATTCACCTAGTGATAATGAAAAAGATAATTATGATGTGCATGAAGATACTCAACTAGACAATCATAAGAACCAGATAACGATGTTGAAATATAACCTGTTGTTGATCTTGATAACCCACAATCTAAAAATAAAAGATATGATAAAAGAGACTTTGTGGCTAGAAAACATGGAAAAGAAAGAGAACCATGGGTTAAAAACCCATGCCCTTTCCACCTAAATCAACTAAGGAAAAGGATGATGAAGAATTTGAATGCTTTCCTGAAATGTTTAGACCAGTATTTTTGCGCACTCGCTTGACTGATATTTTAAAGATGCCCCATTATGCAAAATATATGAAAGACATCATCTCTAACAAAAGAGAGATACCTGAAGCTGAAATCTCCACCATGCTTGCTAATTATTCTTTTAAGGATGGAGTACCTAAAAAACTTGGAGATCCGGAAATACCCACTATACCTTGCTCCATCAAAAGAAATTATGTCAAAACTGCTTTGTGTGATTTAGGAGCTGGTGTTAGTGTTATGCCTTTCTGTTTATATAAAAGACTTGATTTGAATAAACTCACACCTACTGAAACATCTTTGCAAATGGCTGACAAATCAACTGCCGCACCTATCGGTATTTGTGAGGATGTGCCCGTTCTTATTGCAAATGTTACTATCTTAACTGACTTTGTTATACTTGAGATGCCCGAGGACGACAACATTTCGATTATCCTTGGTAGACCCTTCTTGAATACTACAGGGGCTGTTATTGATTGCAATAAAATTAAGGTCACTTTTCACATCAACGATAATGAGCATACGGTGCCCTTTCCGAAGAAACAATTCCAAGTGAATGGTATTTATGTTATTGAAAAATCTGCAACACTCACTATTGGAAGTTTTCAACTACTTCTACCTACTGCCAAAAAGAAATATGAAATGCTTATTGTTGGGGACATGCATATCCCCATTGAGGTAACTTATTGTTTTACGAAAGTTCTTCGGTTTCATGCTAATCGAAAGTGGTTGTTAATAAGACTTGATCAACCTTATTAATGGATCATTTTTTAGAGGTATGAAGTTGATGAATTTAGTAAGCACAACTTTCTCTTTCCAATGTTTGTTTTCTGTTTTTCTTAGTTAAATAAAATAAATTGCCATGTTTTGTCTGTTTTCTGAATTCCCCATGAAATAAAAAAATAACCCAAAAATAAAAGTTCTCAGAATGCCATTTGATACAATTTTCTAAATATTTTTGAATTTTTAGTGCAAATAACATCAGAGGGGGTGCACCAGGTGGGCACAACCCACCTGGGCGCGCCAACTGCCCCACGCGCCCTGGTGGGTTGTGGTCCGCACGTGGGCCCCCTCACTTTTCTCTTTAGCCATGCCATCACCTACCTCCAAAAAAAAATCGCCATTGCTCTCTCTCTCTCTCTCTCTCTCCCGTGCACTTGCTCTCAAGCCCACGGAATTTGATCTCTTTGCTCGAAGCTCCATTTTCGAAACTGTTTTGGGGGATTGCTACTTGGTATGTGACTCCTCCATTGGTCCAATTAGTTTTTGCTTTAGTGGTTTATATTTTGAAAAATTAGCTACTCTTAGTGTTGCTGTAGATGAGCTTGCATGTAGAATTCTTAGAGTTCTAAGTAGTTTCAATGCTCAATATAGCCTCCATGCCTCCCTATGAGTAGTTGATATTAATCTTGTGAAGTTTTGTTGACAAAAATTTTGTGACCCAATTTTTTTCCAGAAAATTGTATGCAAATATGATGAACTTATTTGGAAGGAGTTCTTCCAGACGGAGGTCCTCGAAGGCATCTTCTAGTAGTGCCTCAACCCACCAGTCTTATGTTGAACCAAGTGCAAGTTCAATACGGGATGCCGTCACCAAATCATGCTTATGGCCGTGGGACGATTTCATGATGATGGCAGGTATTAAATAAGAATTTGAGCAATATGTTCACAATGCCGAGCTCGATCCCTACATTGAAGATAAGTGCAACCAGTATCTCAGTCTCACAAAATCGTTTTTGAAAAGTTTAAATTTCATCCTCGTGAGTCTAGAGTTTCGTTTAAACTTTATGACTGTTCAATTACCATGTCTCTAAACCCGTTTAGTGGTGTGTGTAAAATTCCATTTTGGGATTTGTTGGATGAACCACCAAGGTCTGAGTATGAGTCATTCTTAACTAGCCTTTGCTATGGTGAGAATAGAGGGGTGACACAAGGTAGAATAAAAAGTATTCATTTCCCATCAATTCAATACTTTCCACTGTTTAATGCAAAATGCATCGTAGGCAAACAAGACTGTAGTACACTATGTGCTCCTGACTTGAGGCTCATACAAACTGCTCTCACGGGTGTTAAATGTTATAACCTTGGAGCGGTTGTTGCATGCAGGTTGCAACACAATGCTGGTAGTGGATATTTTTATGGTGGGATTTATGCTTCACATTTAGCAGAGGAGTTTGGTGTATCACTTTGGCCTAATGACCCTATCCTACCAACTCAGTACTTACACTTTGAGGCCATGAAGCGCCATAAGTTCCTTAAAGGCGAGATCACTGATTATACTTATAACCTGTTGTTTAATAAAGTTTCTGTTGTGCACACCTTTTTGCATGTGCCTGCTCTCTTTGATTATCACAGCAAGGGAATGTATTATGTTCTTGAGAGCGAGGCCCGCGCACACAACGCCGAGGTTGTGGCTGCTCGACGGGCTGAGGAGGCTTCACCAAGAACCTTCATGAGCTATCACTCCGACTATTACGCAGGCTGCAGACGGTGAAAACCAAGCTAGGTCAAAAGCCTAAGCTTGGGGGAGTACGTCTTTCCACCGACATTACATTTAGGTTCACACATTTCATTTCCAGTTGTCTGTGTTCAAACTTTTTCATTGTATTATCCATGTTAGATTTATTCTCTCGCTTTCTTCTTGTGTGTTTGAAAAACTTTGAGAAAATCACAACAAAATGTTGCTTACTTCTTTTCGGTTTTTCTTTCTAGTTTAGTTAGTTGTAGTATTAAAAAGAAACCCCAAAGAAGATTTCCTTGTTCTTCTTTAGCTTGTTGGGAGCTTTACCGTGTAAATAGTTTTTCTCGTTTTTGTTTTTCTCTTTTCTTTAATTTGCTTTCTTCAAGAAAAACTAAAAACTCCAAAAATATTTCAATGTGTTTCTCTGATTTTCTTTTCTTTTTACTGAGTCATACCGAGAAGAAGACCATGATGAAAATGGTGAGTGGCTCTCAAATGCATTGATATTGATCTAACAAAGAACCATATTGCCTTGTCTTTTCCTTTTGAATAAAATATTTGCAGATTCTAGCTTAGTCCACGACACTCTTGCACTATTATTATTTTCATATCATTCGGCCATGCAACTGAAAGCCAATACTGACGACATTTGATGAACTGGTTGTGGCAGAGAGAAACGGGTATGAACTCAACTTGTTCTGTTTTTGTAAATATGTTTAACCTAGTATCCATGATTCAGCCTATTATGATCAAACATGTTTGCAATGACAATTAGAGATTATAGTTTCTCATGTCATGCTTAAGTAGCTAGGAGTGGTGATGATTTATCTTGGATGTCAACATTGCATTAAAATGATTGCGATGTTGCATGATGATATGGTGTCCTCCTCTGAATGTTCGAATGGCTTGACTTGGCACATGTTCATGCATGTAGTTGAATCAAAACCAACATAGCCTCTAGATATTTATATTCATGGTGTTCATATCCTACTCATGCTAGTGCTCAATGTTTATTATGCATAATGCATCTTCATGACCGTTTTCGCTCTCTAGCTGCAAGCTTCTCAACCTATTTGCTAGCCTTCACCTGTACTAAGCGGAAATACTGCTTGTGCATCAAAATCCTTAAACCCAAAGTTATTCCACATGAGTCCACTATATCTACCTACATGCGGTATTACCCTGCTGTTCTAAGTAAATTTGCATGTGCCACCTCTAAAAACTTCAAATAAACATCCATTTTTGTGTGCCTGGATTGTTCATAGAGCAACATGAGGTAATCGGTATCTTCCATGCTAAGCGGGGTATTGTCATGATGAGTCTTTATTCACTTGTGCTTGCACGAGAGGATGGTAATAGGGATTCCCAGTCCCGAATTCAAATTGCAAATAATTAAACAAAACTCCCCTAGGAATGATGTTGGTATGGACGGTACCCATGGATTCGGCTAGCCGTGGAATGTGTTTGTTGGTGGAGGGGGGGTAAACCTTCACTTTTATTGCTTGGGAACCACCACTAATGTATTTAGCATGAAGATATTGATAACTAATGGCCGCGAAGTAAACAAGAAGGGTGCATTTCTCAAAATTTCATTTATCTCTGTTTTAAAAATCTGAGCTCTAGTATCGCTGCAAATCACGGCTCCCTCTGCGAATGGACTATCTATTTACTTTTATGTTGAGTCATCACCTTCTCAAATAAGCGCCAGATTTGAGAGCACTATTGTCATCCTCATGCATTGTGTATAGTTAATGTTGGGTGCATCATGACTGGATGTTTTCTATCATGATTACAATGTTTAGTCGTTGCTTGAACTTTGGAGGTGCTCTGCATTTATGTTTTGCAGTCTCAGAAAGGGCTAGCGAGATACCACTGTTGTCATGTTATATCATGGTTGTTTTGACAAAGTGTTGTCACTTACGATATCTTATTGTTGCTTGAGCTAATATAATTTCTAAGAGATATCGTTGACATGGTTAGTCATAATCTTTGCCGAAAACCTGGGTCCACTTAAGCTTATTTATGTAAACAAGAGCAAAAGAGTTCGTAAAAGTTTTTCTTTCTCACTTTCAATATCATCTTCATCAAACATAGCTTCCCCAAGCTTGTGGCTTTGCATATCATTAGCATCATGGATATTCAAGGAATTCATACTAACAACATTGCAATCATGCTCATCATTCACATATTTTATGCCAAGCATTCTATGTAATTCTTCTTCTAGTACTTGAGCACAATTTTCCTTCCCATCATTTTCACGAAAGACATTAAAAAGATGAAGCATATGAGGCATCCTTAATTTCATTTTTTTGTAGTTTTCTTTTGTAAACTAAACTAGTGCTAAAACAAGAAACAAAAAGATTCGATTGCAAGATCTAAAGATATACCTTCAAGCGCTAACCTCCCCGGCAACAGCGCCCGAAAAGAGCTTAGTTGACGGGGTGTGAGTGAGTGCCCTTTACCTAGCCTCCCCGGAAACGGCGCCAGAAAAGAGCTTGATGTCTACTACACAACCTTCTTCTTGTAGACGTTGTTGGGCCTGCAAGTGCACAGGTTTGTAGGACAGTAGCAAATTTCCCTCAAGTGGATGACCTAAGGTTCATCAATCCGTAGGAGGCGTAGGATGAACATGGTCTCTCTCAAACAACCCTGCAACCAAATAACAAAAAGTCTCTTGTGTCCCCAACACACCCAATACAATGGTAAATTGTATAGGTGCACTAGTTCGGCGAAGAGATGGTGATACAAGTGCAATATGGATGGTAGATAAAGGTTTTTGTAATCTGAAAATATAAAAACATCAAGGTAACAAGTGATAAAAGTGAGCGTAAACGGTATTGCAATGATAGGAAACAAGGCCTATGGTTCATACTTTCACTAGTGCAAGTTCTCTCAACAATAATAACATAGATAGATCATATAACAAGCCCTCAACATGCAACAAAGAGTCACTCTGAAGCCACTAATAGCGGAGAACAAACGTAGAGATTATGGTAGGGTACGAAACCACCTCAAAGTTATTCTTTCGGATCAATCTATAAAAGAGTTCGTACTAGAATAACACCTTAAGACACAAATCAACCAAAACCCTAATGTCACCTAGATACTCCATTGTCACCTCAAGTATCCGTGGGCATGATTATACGATATGCATCACACAAGCTCATATTCATCCAACCAACACAAAGTACTTCAAAGAGTGCCCCAAAGTTTCTATCGGAGAGTCAAGAACGTGTGCCAACCCCTATGCATAGGTTCCCAATGTCACGAAACCCGCAAGTTGATCACCAAAACATACATCAAGTGGCACATGATATCCCATTGTCACCACAGATAATCACGACAAGACATACATCAAGTGTTCTCATAAAAGACTCAATCCGATAAGATAACTTCAAAGGGGAAACTCAATTCATCACAAGAGAGTAGAGGGGGAGAAACATCATAAGATCCAACTACAATAGCAAAGCTAGAGATACATCAAGATCGTGCCATAGAGGGAACACGAGAGAGAACACGAGAGAGAGAGAGAGATCAAACACATAGCTACTGGTACATACCCTCGGCCCCGAGGGTGAACTACTCCCTCCTCGTCATGGATAGCGCCGGGATGATGAAGATGGCCACCGGTGATGGGATCCCCCTCCGGCAGGGCGCCGAAACGGGCTTCCGAGAGGTTTTTGGTGGCTACAGAGGCTTGCGGTGGCGGAACTCCTGATCTATTTTCTGTTCTGGAAGTTTTAGGGTACGTAGGTATATATGGGTGCAGGGGGTACGTCGGTGGAGCTACGGGGGCCCCACGAGGTAGGGGGCGCGTCCGGGGGGGTGGGTGTGCCCCCCACCCTCGTGGGCAGCCCGTATCTCCCCCGACGTGCACTCCAAGTTCCCTGGGTTGCTTTCCTTCCAAAAATAACTTCTCTAGTTGATTTCGTTCCGTTTTGACTCCGTCCGATATTCCTTTTCCTCGAAACACTGAAATAGGCATAAAATAACAAATCTGGGTTGGGCCTCCGGTTAATAGGTTAGTCCCAAAAATAATATAAAAGTGGATGATAAAGCCCAATATTGCCCAAAACAGTAGATAAAGTAGCATGGAGCAATCAAAAATTATAGATACGTTGGAGACGTATCAACCCTATCTCCGATGCTATAAAATCCTATTTTCGGAGAAAAAATAAGGGAGGAAGAATTATCATGTTTCACGAGATGGAACCACCGCCGCCTCCTGTTCTTCATCAGGAGGCCAGATCTGGAGTCCGTTTGGGGCTCCGGAGAGGGGAATCTTCGATCTTCGTCATCACCAACCCTTCTCCACCAATTCCGTGATGCTCCCCACCGGGAGTGTGTAATTCCTTCGTAGGCTCGCTGGTCGGTGAGGGAGTTGGATGAGATTGATTATGTAATCGAGTTAGTTTTGTTAGAGCTCGATCCCTAGTATCCATTATGTTCTGAGATTGATGTTGCTATGACTTTGCCATGCTTAATGTTGTCACTTTGGGCCCGGGTGCCATGATTTCAGATCTGAACCATTTGTTATCACCATTATATCTATGTTCTAGATCTGATCTTGCAAGTTATAGTACCTATTATGTGTTATGGTTCGTAAACACCAGAGTGACAATATTCGGGATACTTCCTGGTGATGACCGTAGTTTGAGGAGTTCATGTATTCACCATGTGCTAATGCTTTGTTCCGGTTCTCTATTAAAAGGATGCCTTAATATCCCTTAGTTTTCTTATGGACCCCGCTGCCACAGGAGGGTAGAACAATGTTGGGAAACGTTGCATGGAAAACAAAAAAATTCCAGGCACACGCAAGATCTATCCATGGAGATGGATAGCAACGAGGGGGAGAGTGTGTCTACGTACCCTCGTAGATCGTAAGTGGAAGTGTTTAGTAACGCAGTTGATGTAGTCGAACTTCTTTGCGATCCAACCGATCAAGTACCGAACGTACAACACCTCCACGTTCAGCTCGGTGACGTCCTCGCCTTCTTGATCAAGCATGACGGCGAAGTAGTGTATGATTTCCGGCATCATGACGGCGTGGTGATGGTGGTGGTGATGCTATCTCTACAAGGGCTTCGCCTAAGCACTACGAAAATATGACCGAGGGACAAAACTGTCGAGGGGGCATCACACACGGCTAAGCGATTGTCGTGGTTATGTGTGGCGCCCCTTCCCACATATATATAGGTGGGAGGAGAGGCGAGCAGCCAGGAGGCGCCCCAAGTAGGTCTAAATCCTACTTGGACTCCTGCCCTAGCTGCACCCCCTTCCTTATTTGCTCCGGGGGAAAAGGGAAAGGGGAGGAGAGGAAGGCGAGGGGGGAAAATCCCCCCTTTCCTTTTCTCCCCAAGTCCGGCTGCCATAGAAGGGGTGCGCCAGCCCCTTGTGGGCTGGCATGCTCCCCTCTTTTGGCCCATGTGGCCCATTAACCTTCCGGGGTGCCTGGAACCCCTTCCGGTGATCCGATGACTACCCGGTACACTCCGAAACTCTTCTAGTGTTCGAATATCATCGTACTATATATCAATATTTACCTCTGGACCATTCTAGAGCTCCTCACCATGTCTGTGATCTCATTCGGGACTCTGAACAACATTCGGTCACCAAATCATATAACACATATAACATTATATCGTCAACGAACATTAAGTGTGCGGACCCTGTGGGTTCGAGAACTACGTAGACATGACCGAGACACCTCTCCGGTTAATAACCAATAGCGGAACCTGGATGCCCATATTGGTTCCTACATATTCTACAAAGATCTTTATCGGTCGGACCATTATGACAACATACGTAATTCCCTTTGTTTGTTGGTATGTTACTTGTTCGAGATTCGATCGTCGGAATCTTCATACTGCTACTTCTTGAGCTTGCGTTGGTTTTTCCCTTGAAGAGGAAAGAGTGATACAGCAAAGTAGAGATAAGTATTTCCCTCGGTTAGAGAACCAAAGTATCAATCCAGTAGGAGATAACGCACAAATCACAAAGACATGCACAAACAATCAAACAACTTGCACCGAACGTGATAAAGGGGTTGTCAATCCCTTCACGGTTACTTGCAAAAGTGAGATCTGATAGAGATAGATAAACAAAAGATAAATACTTTTGGTATTTTTGGTTTATAGATAGGAAAGTAAAAGATTGCAAAATAGTAGACCGAAAACTTATATGATGGAAAATATACCCGGGGACCATAGGTTTCACTAGTGGCTTCTCTTAAGATAGCAAATAATATAGTGGGTGAACAAATTATTGTCGAGTAATTGATAGAAAAGCACAAAGTTATGATGATATCTAAGGCAATGATTATGAAATATAGGCATCACGTCCATGTCAAGCAGACCGACTCCTGCCTGCATCTACTACTATTACCCCACACATCGACCGACTCTTGCCTGCATCTAGACTATAAAGTTCATGAAGAACAGAGTAACGCATTAAGTAAGATGACATGATGTAGAGGAATAAACTCAAGCAATATGATGTAAACCCCATATTTTTATCCTCGATGGCAACAATACAATACGTGCCTTGCTGCCCCTACTGTCACTGGGAAAGTGAAAGCGCAAGTGCTCCCTGGGTGATTTTGGTAACTAATGTCAACATATCTCTTGTTGGACTAACACTTTTACCTAGTATGTTTTAGACAAGTTCAACAATGGAGTGGCATGGACTAAAGGATGTGGAACCCCTTCAAGATGCTAAGGACAAAGGATTGGCTCAAGCTCCAAGATCAAGACTCTACATTTTCTATTTTAGTGATCCAAGATCACATTGAATCTATAGGAAAAGCCAATACTATCAAGAGGGGATGAGGTGTTGCTTAATGGCTTGCTTGCTCAAAGTGCTTAGTGATATGCTCCAAAGCCCTCAACTACTTTATCACATCCACATATGTCCTAAACCAAAAGTCTAAACTCGGCCCTACCGATTCTTTCTACCCGGCGCCACCGAGTTCAGATGTCTTAGCCACTGCCACAAACCCTAGGCAAATCGGTCTCACTGATAGGGATCTCGGTCTCACCAAGATGGGATTGTAATATCTCTTTGTATGTCCATTACCAAAATCGGTCTCACCGAGTTTGGGTAATCGGTACTACCGAGATTACAATGCAAACTCTCTAGTTAACTTATTACCAAAATCGGTCCTACCGAGTTTGTGTAATCGGTCTCACCGAGTTTGCCTGACCAACTCTCTGGTTAGCTTATTACCAAAATCGGTCCCATCGAGTTTGTGTAATCGTTCCCATCGAGATTACATTAAGCCCTAACCCTAACCATATCGGTCCTACCGAGTTGCATGTCAGTCCTACCGAAAATCCTAACGGTCACTAGATTTGCTGAATCGGTCCGACCGAGTTTCTCAATTTGGTCCCACCGAGATTGGCAAGTTGTGTGTAATGGTTAGATTTTGTGTGGAGGCTATATATACCCCTCCACCCACTCTTCATTCGTGGAGAGAGCCATCAGAACGAACCTACACTTCGAGCATACATTTTCTGAGAGAGAACCACCTACTCATGTGTTGAGACCAAGATATTCCAATCCTACCATATGAATCTTGATCTCTAGCCTTCCCCAAGTTGCTTTCCACTCAAATCTTCTTTCCACCAAATCCAAATCATGTGAGAGAGAGTTGCGTGTTGGGGAGACTATCATTTGAAGCACAAGAGCAAGGAGTTCATCATCAACACACCATTTGTTACTTCTTGGAGAGTGATGTCTCTTAGATTGGCTAGGTGTCACTTGGGAGCCTCCGACAAGATTGTGGAGTTGAACCAAGGAGTTTGTAAGGGCAAGGAGATTGCCTACTTCGTGAAGATCTACCGCTAGTGAGGCAAGTCCTTCATGGGCGACGGTCATGGTGGGATAGACAAGGTTGCTTCTTCGTGGACCCTTCGTGGGTGGAGCCCTCCGTGGACTCGCGCAACCGTTACCCTTCGTGGGTTGAAGTCTCCATCAACGTGGATGTACGATAGCACCACCTATCGGAACCACGACAAAAACATCTGTGTCTCCAATTGCGTTTGAATTCTCCAAACCTTTCCCTTTACATTCTTGCAAGTTGCATGCTTTACTTTTCGCTACTCAATACTCTTTGCATGCTTGCTTGTTATGTATTGTGAGTGTTAAACTTGTGCCTAAACTCCACTTAAACTTAAAGAAGTTAAAAACTGCAACTTTTGGTAAGAAGTGTCTAATCACCCTCCCCTCTAGACACCTCTTCTCGATCCTTTCAATTGGTATCAGAGCTTTGGTCTCCATTGCTTTGGTTTAAACACCATTGGAGGAACATGGATGAGTCTACTATTGGGAGTCTTAGACATAGAGTGCCTATACTTGATGGAGAGTATTTTCATGAGTGGAAAAATGAGATTCTTGTGATTTTCAATCAATATCATTTGAACAAGTACATTGCTAACCCTTGTGCACCTCATGTTGATCCTATGCATCCTACCCTTGATGAGTCAATTGACATGATTCGCAATCTTAGAACTGTTGAACTTATCACTAGAGGCTTGCCTAGAAACTTGATTGGATGTTTGCCTACTCTTAAGTGTGCCTACACCATATGGAAATTTCTTGAGGAACGTTTTCCAAAATTATTCCTTGAAAAATCTTGATGAAATTCTCCATAAGTCTATTGCCTTGAGTAAGATGAATTCTAGTGATCCTATGTTTGGTGATTGTCTATTTGAGCTTACAAACCTTATGCGTGCCAAAGGAGATGTTGGAATTATTAGTGATATTATTTCCGAAGCTATAAAAATTCATAAGCAAGATCATTGTCAAACTCACTCTAACGAATCACCCTCTCTAGGATTTGATCCACCACATGATGTTGAACATGGATACTATGATGAGGATGATGATAGTGACTTCGATCTTGATGATGCAATGAGACACTTTGGTCTTATGGAAAATCTTCGGGGATATATGGCAGGAGGAAAGGAATGGGTTCTTGATAGTGGATGTACCGATCACATGACCGGAGATAAAGATATGTTTCGTGAGCTTGCTGAAAACGATGGTCCTCGAAAGTATGTCACTTTCGGTGACAACTCAAAGGGTAAGGTGGTTGGCCTCGGTAAGGTGGCCATATCACATGATAGCTCCATACAAAATGTCATGCTCGTTGAATCTCTTGTCTACAACTTACTTTCAGTATCTAGACTTGCTGATTTCGGTTTCAATGTCCTATTTACTGAAGTAGATTGCCAAGTGTTTCATAGAGATAATCATAAAATGGTCTTTATCGGTGTACATAGAGGTGATCTATACATTGTTGATTTCACTAAAAAGGCTCAACCTAGAACTTGCTTTATTGCTAAATCCTCTAAAGGTTGGTTATGGCATAGACGATTAGGTCATGTTGGTATGTGAAACCTTGACAAGCTTATTAAAGGAAATCATATCCTTGGAGTTAACGATGTCATATTTGATAAGGATAGACTTTGCAGTGCTTGTCAAGCAGGTAAACAGGTTGGAGGAAGGCATCTCGTGAAGAACATCATGACCACAAGGAGGCCACTCGAGCTACTTCACATGGATCTTTTTGGTCCCAACGCTTACAAAAGTCTCGGTGGAAATTCTTTTGGTCTATTTATAGTTGATGATTTTTCAAGATTTACGTGGGTGTTCTTTCTCGATGATAAATCACAAGTCCAAAAGATCTTCAAAAACTTTGCTAGGAAGGCCCAAAATCAATTTGAAGTGAAGATCAAGAAGGTTCGCAGCGACAACGAAACGGAGTTCAAGAATGCAAATGTGGATACCTTTCTTGACGAAGAAGGTATTTCACACGAGTTCTCGGCTACGTACACACCTCAACAAAATGGAGTTGTTGAGAGGAAGAACCGGATGCTCATCGAAATGGTGAGAACGATACTTGATGAGTACAAGACACCGAAGCACTTTTGGGCGGAAGCGGTTGAGACAGCTTGTCATGCAACAAATCGCTTGTATCTTCACAAGCTGCTCGGCAAGACGGCATACGAGCTCCTCACTGGTAACAAACCCCAAGTTGGATACTTTCGAGTATTGTGATGCCCTCGATTCAATCGTACACTAATCATACACGCAATGTGTACGATCAAGATCAAGGACTCACGGAAAGATATCACAACACAACTCTAGACACAAATTAAAATAATACAAGCTTTATATTACAAGCCATGGGGCCTCGAGGGCTCGAATACATAAGCTCGAAAACACAAGAGTCAGCGGAAGCAACAATATCTGAGTACAGACATGAGTTAGACAAGTTTGCCTTAAGAAGGCTAGCACAAAAGCAGCAACGATCGAAAAGGTAAGGCCTCTTGCCTGGGAGCCTCCTAACTACTCCTGGTCGTCAGCGGTCTCCACGTAGTAGTAGGCACCGGAGGTGGCATCTGGCTCCTGGACTCTAACATCTGGTTGCATCAACCGAAAAGAAAAAGAAAGGGGGAAAAGGGGGAGCAAAGCAACCGTGAGTACTCATCCAAAGTACTCGCAAGCAAGGATCTACACTACATATGCAACATTATCAAAGGAAGGCTGTATATGTGGACTGGGCTGCAGAAATGCCAGAATAGAGAGAAGGCCTAGTCCTATTGAAGACTAGCATCTTCTGGAAACCACCATCTTGCAGCAACAGGAGGGAGTAGAGTAGCATAAAGTAAAGTAGTAGTAGTGTTATCAACCTCGGCCAGAGATCCTTTCTCGACTCCCTGCGAGAAAGCAATCCCAGAGCCATACTATCCATTTGTCAACACAATCCAATTCTCATCACCATCCAATTCTCATCACAAGTATCCAGTTCTAGTTGTATCGATCGGGATACAACTCCGAGCGTCCGTTACCGTAGGACAGGCTATCGATAGATGTTTTCTTCCCTACAGGGGTGCACCAACTTACCCACCACGCTCGATTAACTCCGGCCGGACACACTTTCCTGGGTCATGCCCGGCCTCGGCCAAACAATACGCCGCAACCCGACCTAGGCTTAATAGAGAGGTCAGCACGCCGGACTAAACCTATGCCCCCAGGGGTCATGGGCCATCTCCCCAGGAACTCCTGCACGTTGCGTATGCGGCCGGTGAGCAGACCTAGCTACCTCCTTAAAAAAAGGTAGGAGCTTACCAGTCCAACCCGGCGCGCGCCTCTCAGTCGCTGACATCTAATAAGCTTCGGCTGATGCATACGATGCAGAACGCCCATACTATGCCCACGTGATGGTTAGTGCTATCAGGCCAGAGGCCCCTCGGATCAAATATCCAAATCGTAGTGGATTAGGAACGCGCGGTAACAAGCAGAGACTCACGAAAGATGTGACCCCGTTGCCCCGTCTCGAGGACTTGCGGCAAAGGGCTAAGAATGCCCGGCCACGCCTCGTATTCAACTCTCGGGCACCCTCCAGGTCAACCCGTCTCCACATCACTCGCGGGTACCCCTCAGGGTCGACCCACCTTTTCAAGTAACAGTTGTAAGGTCCAAGTATCCGTGTGTCCAAACATCAAGGGGAAAACCCGAGGAATCACCCCCGGTGAACTCCACTCGATGTAATCATCAAGGTGAACATAAGAGGAATCACCCCCGAGGTTCACACTTGAGGGGTTGCACGACAGAGTCGTATCGGAAGTGGTTAAGGCGGAATCACCCTCGATGACCACGACCGAATAGCTACACTATAGGATTAACATCAGAAGTGCTGTAGAGGTCTCACCCTCGGCACTCGATAGTAACCCAGGAGTGTCGAGCAACTAAGGGGAAAGTGATGTGCGGTGTCGGGGCCTGGTCTTCGATCCCGTTGATCGGGTCTTCAATGATGAAGCAAGGGCAACAAGGACAAGGTGGGGGTCACTGATGGATCACTAACCAACCTATACTAAGCAGTTTAGGATAAGCAGGTAAGGTACAACAACAGATACAAAAGCAGGCTATGCATCAGAATAGGAGCAATCAATAACAGTAGCAAAATCTAATGCAAGCATAAGAGAATGGAATGGGCGATATCAGGATGATCAAAAGGGGGGCTTGCCTGGTTGCTTTGCGTCAAAGGGAGGGTCGTCAGTGGTGTCGTTGGTCTGCGGAGCTGCGTCGGTCTCGGGGACTGCGTCGCTACCGGGATCTACCGAGAGAGAAGATGGGGAGGAAACAAATAAATACACAGCAAATATATGCAACACAAAGCATGCTACGCTAACGTATGCACTATTCATCTACCAGAAACGGGCAAAAAGTTGCGGGTTCACCTCCGTAGAGGGCCCCGACAAGGAAACAGATGGCACGGTCGGATTCATGTCGTTTTCCTGATCAACTTTCACGTAGAAAGTTTTTCGATCCGAGCTATGGTTTATTTTCTATGAATTTCCTAAGATTTAAATAGTTATTTGGAAACCCTGAAAATTGGCTAAGTCTGAGAATGGTTCAGTCTTTAAAGTTCACTTAGCTGTTTTCTAGAGGCTATAACTAGTGTTCTGCCCATCTTATGAATTAGTGCCTAATACCAATCTTGACCAATTTTCTATGATCTACACGATGGTGTCAATTGCATCTCTGTTAGAACCATGTATCCTATTTATTTTCTGCTCTAAAGTAGCTACCACAATAACTCTGTTTTCAGTCTTTTCTGTTAACTGAACATAGATTTTTGTCATTTTCATAGGAATTAATCTAGGAGACTTTTGGATTTGGTCCAATGGAAAGAATTGAACCCTGTCAAGTGTACTACATGCCCATATGAATTTTACTCATATTAACTTCTGTTTAGGTGCTGTTTAGGGGCTGTCAAGAGGGCTAGTTAGTGTAAAAGTTGCAAAGCTGGCTACTGCTACAGTAACAACGTTACTGTAACAGAGGAGCAGCAGCCCAGTACATCGAGCAGAGCAGCAGCAGGGAGTGGCAGCGGCGGCGCGGCGAGGCCGGCCGAAGGCGGGCGAGGCCGGAGGTGGGCGCGACCACACACTCAGCGCACACACACACTATACGCACACACTGCACGCACGCACACACACCACGCTGCACACACGCACAGCACGGCCATGGCCTTTAGCAGGCACCATCAGCAGAGCAACACTAGCAGTAGCAGCCGCGACAACTAGCAGGAGAAGCAGTAATAAGCAGCAGTACAACGTAGCAGTAGGCAAGAGCAGTGGCGGCGGCTAGGAATAGCAGGAGCAGTAGGAAAAAGCAGCGCAACAGCATGCATCCAAGCAGCGGCCAGCCGGGCCGAGGGCGCTACCCTCGAGCGGGCGGCACGGGTACGAGGTGCGGCAAAGACACGGGCTGGCAGGCAACACCGGGCGCGGCGACGCACGACCTGAAGGGCGTGTGGCGAAGGGATCAGGGCGCGGCCGCGGTTGACGCGGTCAGGCGGGACGCAGCAGATGGCAACGACAATGGCAATAGGCAGCGGCAGAGCAGCAGCATAGCAGTGTCAGCAACAGAGCAAGCAAGAATCAGGGCACAGCCATGGCCTCAAACAACAGGTGCAGCGAGCGCCCATACAACACGGGTGTGTCCAATGACGAGCACAAAGCGACAGCTACGACCACAAACCAAAGGGGGAAAAGAGGGTGAGGGAGTCCTGGACTAGGGGGTGTCCGGATAGCCGGACTATCATCATTGGCCGGACTCCAAGACTATGAAGATACAAGATTGAAGACTTCGTCCCGTGTTCGGATGGGACTTTCCTTGGCGTGGAAGGCAAGCTTGGCGATACGGATATGTAGATCTCCTACCATTGTAACCGACTCTGTGTAACCCTAGCCCTCTCCGGTATCTATATAAACCGGAGGGTTTTAGTCCGTAGGATGAACAACCATTACAACAATCATACCATAGGCTAGCTTCTAGGGTTTAGCATCCTTGATCTCGTGGTAGATCCACTCTTGTACTACCCATATCATCAATATCAATCAAGCAGGAGTAGGGTTTTACCTCCATCGAGAGGGCCCGAACCTGGGTAAAAATATTGTGTCCCTTGTCTCCTGTTACCATCCGCTTAGACGCACAGTTCGGGACCCCCTAGCCGAGATCCGCCGGTTTTGACACCGACATTGGTGCTTTTATTGAGAGTTCATCTGTGCCGTCACCGATAGGCTTGATGGCTTCTTCAATCAACAACAACGCAGTCCAGGGTGAGAATTTTCTCCCCGGATAGATCTTCGTGTTCGGCGGCTTTGCACTGCGGGCCAATTCACTTGGCCATCTGGAGCAGATCAAAAGCTACGCCCCTGGCCATCAGGTCAGATTTGGAAGCCTAAACTTCACGGCTGACATCCGCGGAGACTTGATCTTCGATGGATTCGAGCCACAGCCGAGCGTGCCGCACTGTCACGATGGGCATGATCTAGCTCTGCCGCCAGACAGTACCTTGGAGGCCGCACACGAATCCGCTCCGACTCATAGTTCGGAGCCGACCGCGCAGATCGAGGACCGGTGGCTGGACACCGCCTCGGGAGCTGCAACTGCTATGGCGATGGAGCCGAATACCGATCTTGTCCTTTGCAAAGCTCGTGACTCCAAGGTGCCGGACTCCTTGCCGGACTCCGAACCTCCTGCGCCCTGCCAACCGAATCCGATTGGGCGCCGATCATGGAGTTCACCGCTGCGGACATCTTTCAGCACTCGCCCTTTGGCGACATCCTGAACTCGCTAAAGTATCTCTCGTTATCAGCAGAACGCTGGCTGGAGTGCGGTCAGGATGGTTGGGATGCGGACGACGAAGAAATTCAAAGCCCACCCACCACCCACTTTGTAGTCACTGTCGACGATCTAACCGACATGCTAGACTACGACTCCGAAGACATCGACGGTATGGACGACGATGCCGGAGACGATCAAGAACCAGCACCTACAGGGCACTGGAAGACCACCTCGTCATACGACATATACATGGTGGACACCCCAAAGGATGGGGACGGCGAAGAAGCAGCGGAGGCAGATTCCTCTAAGAAACAGCCCAAGCGCCAACGTCAGCGGCGCCGCTCTAAATCCCGCCACAGCAAGAATGGATATTCTGGCACCGGAGATAACAACACCCCAGAGAGTGCCGAAGACAACCCCCTCTAGCAAGATTCAGCACAGGAGGACGGGGAAGCCAGCCCTCAAGAGAGAGCGGCAGACGAGGAGGATGACAATTACATGCCTCCCTCCGGAGACGAGGCAAGCCTCAACGACGACGAATTCGTCGTGCCCGAGGATCCCGTCGAACAAGAGCGTTTTAAACACAGGCTAATGGCCACGGCGAACAGCCTAAAGAAAAAGCAGCAACAGCTTCGAGCTGATCAAGACCTGCTGGCCGACAGATGGACCGAGGTCCTCGTGGCCGAAGAGTATGAACTCGAACGCCCCTCCAAAAGCTACCCAAAACGCAAGTTGCTCCCCCGACGAGAGGAGGAAGCATACAAACCTTCATCACCAGCGCACAATACGGCAGACCGACCACCTCGTGGCCGCGATAGAGAGGCATCTAGGCCCTCCGCCAGAACCGTACCCCGGCACCGCTCGAAAAGCGCGAAGCCACGGGGGAATGCGCCGGACTTGCGGGATATATTGGAGGATAAGGCAAGACAATCACGATCTATCTACGGATCACGTGGGCGCCCCACGACCCACGACGACTACCGTCGCGCCGGATACAGCAACTCCGGCCGGGCCGAACATAGCAGACAAAGCTCTCTCGAGCTACGTCGTGATATTGCTCAATATAGAGGCGCCGCACACCCACTATGCTTCACAGACGAAGTAATGGATCATCAAATCCCTGAAGGGTTTAAACCCGTGAACATTGAATCCTACGATGGCACAACAGACCCCGCGGTTTGGATCGAAGATTATCTCCTTCATATCCATATGGCCCGCGGTGACGATCTACACGCCATCAAGTATCTCCCACTCAAGCTTAAAGGACCAGCTCGGCATTGGCTTAACAGCTTGCCAGCAGAGTCAATTGGGTGTTGGGAGGACCTGTAAGCCGCATTTCTCGACAACTTCCAGGGCACATATGTGCGACCACCAGACGCCGATGACCTAAGCCATATAATTCAGCAGCCAGACGAATCGGCCAGACAGTTCTGGACACATTTCTTAACAAAGAAAAATCAAATCGTCGACTGTCCGGATGCAGAGGCCCTCGCAGCCTTCAAACATAACATCCACGACGAGTGGCTGGCCCGGCACCTAGGACAGGAAAAGCCGAAATCCATGGCAGCCCTCACATCACTCATGACCCGCTTCTGTGCGGGGGAGGACAGCTGGCTAGCCCGCAGCAACAATCTCAGCAAAAATTATGGCAGTCCGGACAACAAGGACTGCAATGGCAGATTGCGTCGTAACAAAAACAAGCGCCGCGTTAACGGCGATAACACTGAGGATACGGCAGTCAACGTCGTATTCAGAGGCTCTAAACCCAGTCAGCGGAAAAAGCCATTCAAAAGAACTACTCCTAGTCCGTCCAATTTGGACTGAATACTCGACCGCTCTTGCCAGATACATGGCACCCCCAAAAAGCCAGCTAATCACACCAACAGGGATTGTTGGGTATTCAAGCAGGCAGGCAAGTTAATTGCCGAAAACAATGACAAGGGGCTGCATAGCAATGACGAGGAGGAGACCCGGCCGCCGAACAGTAGAGGATAGAAGGGTTTCCCCCCACAAGTGCGGACGGTAAACATGATATACGCAACCCACATACCCAAGAGGGAGCGGAAGCGTGCACTTAGGGACATATATGCGATGGAACCAGTCGCCCCGAAGTTCAATCCATGGTCCTCTTGCCCGATCACTTTCGATCGAAGGGACCACCCCACCAGTATCCGCCATGGCGGATTCGCCGCATTGGTTTTAGACCCAATCGTCGATGGATTTCACCTCACTAGAGTCCTGATGGACAGCGGCAGCAGCCTGAACCTGCTTTATCAGGATACAGTGCGCAAGATGGGCATAGACACCTCAAGGATTAAACCTACAAAGACGACCTTCAAAGGCGTCATACCAGGTGTTGAGGCCAATTGTACAGGCTCAGTCACACTGGAAGTGGTCTTCGGATCCCCGGATAATTTCCAAAGCGAGGAGTTAATCTTCGACATAGTCCCGTTCTGCAGTGGCTATCACGCTCTGCTCGGACGAACCGCGTTTCCAAAGTTCAACGCGGTGCCGCATTATGCATACCTCAAGCTCAAGATGCCAGGCCCTCGTGGAGTCATCACGGTCAACGGAAACACTGAACGCTCCCTCCGAACGGAGGAACACACAGCGGCTCTCGCGGCAGAAGTACAGAGTAGCCTCTTAAGTTAATTTTCGAGTCCGGCCGTTAAACGACCGGACATGACTAAATGCACCCGGAGTAACATACATCAAGACCACCTGGCACGTTCCGAGCACGCGTAGCAATGCAGCCCCAACCCCAGCCCTTGCATGATTGCAAGACGAGCTCTTCGCGTACATCATTACGCTGTGAAGATACCATGGGCATAGGGGGAGGGGCACGACCACGACAGGCCCAGAGTGCGGCTCAACCACACCAGGGGCTCCCACGTGTGTCACTTTCTTTTTTTCTTTTTTCCACATGACTCCGTTTACCAGAGGCCCTGTCCGGCAGTAGATCTGCCGAACTCACGATGCAACAGCCAGGGAGGGACAATGGCTACAACGAACACTCAGGTGGTCTCCATTATGAGCATTAAATCTGTTTAATACACCATTCTGCAGCCTACCCCTGGAGGGGGACATGTCTAATAGTCCAAACCCTTGCTTACCGCACTATTTGTATCATTCTGCACTCATAGCAGAATTCCTTGAATAAACAATACATCACTTTTTGTTTATAATTGCATTCCTTTTTTTTATATGTTCATTTATGACATCTTGCATCCGTACACTTTGGTACGGCCGAATACACCAGGGGCTTATGTTCCCCGCATTATGGTGTGATAAGTCCGAACACTTTCACAAGTGCAGCACCCCGAACTTATAGCATTATATGCATCGGCTCCGAATCATGTTTTGGGTCAATAGTTGGGTTTGCCTGGCTCCCATGTTTTGGTACCTTACGTTCCGTTCTATCGGCTAAGGTAGCACTGGGAGAACCACTGCGATTGCGCCCCGGTTGAGCTGGGCGAGCGCCTCAGTGGAGAAAGCTAAAACTGACTGGCATGATAAGGCGAGAGACTGGTCGCTGTTCGAGAGGTCTTTTCGGGTCCCTAAAGACTTATGCCGCTTCGAGCGAAGAACCGGATAATGTCCGATGAAGGCGTGGATAGCGCCCCGAATTCGGTCTTCCGAATACTAGGGGATTCGCCGAAATTTAAAATTATATAATTCTATGGCTAAGTGAGAGTGTTCAAGCATTATAAGTCCGGTTGCCTTGTTCGTTGTGTTGAGCGCCTCCCTAGATGGACCCAAAAATGGGAACAAGAGTGCTCAAGTTTATCCTGAACACCCCAGCACTCGTGGCATGGGGGCTGAAGCCGACGACTTGCCATCTCTCAGATTTGATAAACGGCCGCACAGAAGGTAATATTTTAAATCAATAAGCGTTGCTTAGCGCATATGAACAAAGTCTTCAGCGCATAGGATAACACATTGCGAGTCTACTCAAAAATTACATCTTTGGGGCACTCATCCGCAATCTTGCGGGCACCCTTCAGGACACTCTTATAGTACATTTCGGGCGTACGATACTCCTTGCCCGCCGGCGGTGCGTCCGTCAGAAGCCTGTCAGCATCCAGCCTGCCCCAGTGCACCTTTGCGCGGGCAAGGGCCCGACGGGCACCCTCAATGCAGGCGGAGCGCTTGATGACTTCCACCCAGGGGCACGCATCCATCAGCCGCCGCACGAGGCCGAAGTAGCTCCCAGGCATGGCCTCTTCAGGCCACAGCCGGACTATGAGGCCCTTCATGGCTTGCTCGGCTACCTTGTGGAGCTCGACCAGCTGCTTCAGCTGGTCGCTAAGGGGCACCGGATGTCCGGCCTCAGCATACTGAGACCAGAAGACCTTCTCCGTTGAGCTCCCCTCCTCGGCTCGGTAGAATGCGGCGGCATCGGACACGCTGCGAGGTAGATCTGCAAACGCTCCTGGAGAGCTCCGAATTCGGGTAAGTAACAGGTAATTCACATTCACATGCTTGCTTTGCATGAAAAATGCCTTACCCGCCACTATTTTCTTCACCGCCTCAATCTCCTGAAGGGCCTTATGGGCCTCGGCCTTAGCGGCTTTGGTACTCTCAAGAGCCGAGGCAAGCTCGGACTCTCGAGTCTTCGAGTCGCGCTCCAAACTCTCATGCTTTTCCATGAGAGCCTGGAGCTCTTGCCGCACCTCCGCCACCCGCGCCTCCTGCTTCTCTCGCTCCGCTCGTTCCGCGGCCGCGCTACGTCCGGCCGCGGACACGGCCTCCTTCAGGGTCGCCACCTCGTTCGTGGCCCCTGCAGTGCCCACGTTATCCTTGTTATTTCTATTGCAACCAAAATCCTTTTCTGTAAGGTACAAATTTAATACGGTGTTACTCACCTTCTTTGTCCTCGAGCTGCTTCTTGGCAAGGCCGAGCTTGTTCTCGGACCGCTCGAGGTCCTGCTTCAAAGCACCAACCTCCGCAGTCAATGCGGCAGAGGTCAGCAGCGCAGCCTGCAATCCCATATTGACATAAATCTTAGAACTCCTGCGTATATCTTCTTAGATCCTCAGTCCGGCTTTTCTTTCTGAACACCGAACCAAGCATCAGGGGCTACTGTCTATGCGGTATTACATTACACATTTTAAAACTTCTTACCTCAAAGCCTGTTAGAAGGCTGCTGCAGGCTTCGGTCAGCCCGCTCTTGGCGAGCTGAACCTTCTGAATCACCGCACTCATGATAGTGCGGTGTTCTTCCTCGATGGAAGCGCCGTTGAGCGCCTCCAACAAGTTGTCCGGCGCCTCCGGTTGGATGGAGGCTGCCGGTGTCACGGTCTTGCCCTTCTTACGAAGGGGCCGCCTGCCGGACTCCGGAACCACTACGGGTTCCGGTGCGGAGTCCGGCACGAAGTCCGGGAGGTTGCCCTGTGGCACCTCCGGAGCCTCCCCCTCCTGGCGGGTCCCCTCCTGGGATCCCACCTCGGTGTCCTCAGCATCATGAGGGGTGGAGGTGGTCGGAATGGAATCCACATCCGACGGAGCCAAGGACCCGCTCGAAGAAGCGGGAAAATCGTCCTCGGCCGGACTACAGGTTGTATGCGGCATTAGAAGGACACTATGTGGCACAAAAGAGAAATTATAAATCATTCAGGAATCCGGATACTTACAATCTTGCCGGGGGCTTGGCCCTTGAGGGCCACCCCTCGCCGCCGTGGTCGGCGTTGGCGGAGCTGTCCGGAGGAAGGGTTCTTCCCCTCTTGGACCCTTCGGCATCCCCCGTCGGGGAAGCCTTCCTCTTCCTCTCTCCCCCCTCCTGGGGGGAGTCCTCTTTCTTCTCCTCGTCTTCGGGGGAGGAGTCCGCCTCGGAGCCATCGGACGATGAGTCCGATACCACCTGGCGCCGGGAACTCCTTCGGGTTCCCGTGGCCTTCTTCTTGGCCTTCTTCTCCGGCACCACATAAAGTGTCGGGACTAGCAGCCCCGTTAAACGGGTATCCGCTTGGTCTTCGGGGAGGGGAGCCAGACAGTTAACCTGTCCGGACGTCCTCTGCCAGCCCTGTTAAAGGCATTGGGAATTTTAGATCCCACAATAGAGTCAAACTATGAAAGAAATAAATGTCCCATAAAGGATAACATATCTTACCACACCGGCCGGGCATTTCGTGCTGAATCCGCGATCTTCAGTTGCGGATGCGGGGGCTTCTCCACCCTTGAACAGCACCCTCCAGGTAGCTTCGTACGTTGTGTCGAAGAGCCCGCTAAGGGTCCGGTGCTGTGCCGGATCAAACTCCCACAGATTGAAGGTCCGTTGTTGGCAGGGGAGAATCCGGCGGACGAGCATGACCTGGATCACATTGACAAGCTTGAGCTTCTTGTTCACCAGGGTCTGGAGATAGGACTGGAGTCCGGTCAGCTCCTTCGAACTGCCCCATAGCAAGCCCTTCTCTTTCCAGGAGGTGAGCTGCATGGGGGTACCAGATCTGAACTCGGGGGCCGCAGACCATTTAGGGTCACGCGGCCCGGTGATATAGAACCACCCCGATTGCCATCCTTTGATGGTTTCCACAAAGGCGCCCTCGAGCCAGAGGACGTTGGGCATTTTGCCCACCATGGCGCCTCCGCACTCCGCTTGGACGCCCTTCACTACCTTCGGCTTGACATTGAAGGTTTTTAGCCACAAGCCGAAGTGGGGCTGGATGCAGAGGAAGGCCTCGCACACGACGATAAACGCCGAGATGTTGAGGATGAAATTTGGCACCAGATCGTGGAAGTCCAGGCCGTAGTAGTACATGAGCCCCCGGACGAAGGGATGAAGTGGGAAGCCCAGTCCGCGGAGGAAGTGGGGAAGGAATACGACCCTCTCATGGGGCCTGGTGGTGGGGATGAGCTGCCCCTTGTCGGGCAGCCGGTGCGCGATGTCGCTGGACAGGTATCCGGCGCCGCGCAGTTTTTCGATGTGCCCCTCCGTAACAGAGGAGGCCATCCACTTACCTCCCGCTCCGGACATGGCTGGAGAAGGTTGAGGCGAGATGTGCGAACATGGGCGCTGGAGCTCGAGTGCGCGGAGATGGATAAGCAAAGGAGGAAGAAGGCGTAGGTAAAAAAGGTGGATCCTTATCCCCTTATATATGGGCGGACGAAGACTATGCGTCCCCACCGGCCTGGTAAAACTCTCTTATCTCCCAAGCGCCACCATCGATGGCGCGGTTGGGTTACCCACATCCGTATTGATGGGAATCCCGGAATAAGGGGAACACAATCTCTGCTTTGACAAGACGTGCCAAGGAAACCGCTTCGCTAAACGCGCTGAGGTGGTATAATAAAAAACGATTCAAGTAAAGGCTTGGTGGTGGTATGACGTCATGCCACAAAATACGTCAGCAGATTGAACTTGTGTACATATTATTCTCTCTACGGTGGAATGTGGAATTTATTTTGCAGAGCCGGACACTATCCTGGTGTTCACAATCTTCTATGAATTATTCGGAGGAGGAACCCGCCTTGCAATGCCGAACAATATGCGCGCCGGACTCATCGTCATTGAAGCCTGGTTCAGGGGCTACTGAGGGAGTCCTGGACTAGGGGGTGTCTGGATAGCCGGACTATCATCATCGGCCGGACTCCAAGACTATGAAGATACAAGATTGAAGACTTCGTCCCGTGTCCGGATGGGACTTTCCTTGGCGTGGAAGGCAAGCTTGGCGATACGGATATGTAGATCTCCTACCATTGTAACCGACTCTGTGTAACCCTAGCCCTCTCCGGTATCTATATAAACCGGAGGGTTTTAGTCCGTAGGACGAACAACCATTACAACAATCATACCATAGGCTAGCTTCTAGGGTTTAGCCTCCTTGATCTCGTGGTAGACCCACTCTTGTACTACCCATATCATCAATATCAATCAAGTAGGAGTAGGGTTTTACCTCCATCGAGAGGGCCCGAACCTGGGTAAAAACATCTTGTCCCTTGTCTCCTGTTACCATCCGCCTAAACGCACAGTTCGGGACCCCCTACCCGAGATCCGCCGGTTTTGACACCGACAGAGGGGAATCGGGAGAGGAGCTCACAGGGAAGCTGTAGGTGAGCTCGAGGAAGCCGGGGACGCAGTGGTGACGACGAAATTGACGATTGCGCCGCGGTAGCCGAAAGTTGAAGAAGACGGCGATCTAGCGCTATGGTGGAGGACAGCTCTTGTTCGTTGGCGTAGGGGGCGTAGCGTTCAACGACGGAGCTCGTGGACAACCTCCTAGGGCACGGGGACGACAAAGAGCGCGTTGTCGAGGTCGGTCATGGTGGCTGCGGTTCGGCCGAGCTCGAGTTCAAGAAAGGGGGCTAAAGGAGGGGGAGAAGTGGCTAGGGTTCGTTCGGGGTCGAGGGCGCCTTTATCCCCTCCCAGGCGCCCCTGTAGAGCCAGGCGTCGACCATCCGGCCATGGCGCCGCCGGATGGTTGCCACGCACAGGCTGTGCCTCTGTAGCGGGAAGTTAGGGATAGGCCAGGTGGGTTGGGCTGGCTATCTCCTGTTCATAGCGGGCAAAAAGTGCAAAGTGCAATTTCAGTTTCTTACTTTTCTGTATAAAAGATAGCTACTATTTTCTGTTTATCTTAGAGTCCAAACGAATTTAGTTCTACATGATATCTTACATATAATTCAAATAGAATATTTTGGAAGCTACACACAAGGTTTCATTTTTATTTGGAAATGTTTATATAATTGTTTATTTTGAAAAGGGCATTTTATTTGTTATTGGAGCATTTATTAATTTTCTAGGGATTATTTGGTGAGTCAAAGGATGTTTGTTTCAACATGAAAAATGATGAGGGAATTTAAAGAATAATGCGAACATTTTATTTTTATTGTTTGAAGTAATAATAATTTGACTTGTCTTTTAAATTTGAATTTGAGGTCGGTTTGGAACAAAGTGATGATTAGCAAAAATAAATTATGATGACATGGCACCATTAACCGGAGTTTACAATGGCATGACACCCGGGGTGTTACAAGTATTCAGCTCAAAATGCTACATTCTTGATAAGCATCGTTGTTCTAAATTTGCTCCTAAGTCTCATGAAGGTTTCCTACTTGGCTATGGCTCAAACTCTCACACATACCGTGTCTACAACAATTTCACCCGAAAGGTTGAAGAAACGGTAGATGTGAAGTTTGATGAATCTAATGGCTTGCAAGTAGAGCAATTGCCAATTGATGTAGGAGACAAAGACCCCTCGGAAGCAATCCAAGACTTGTCTATTGGCAAGATTCGTCCAACAGAGGTGAAGGAGAGTACCTCGTCCGTCCAAGTGGAAGCTTCTACCTCACGACAAGGTGAACCAAGAGTTGATATGGAAGCATCCACAAGTGGGACACACCAAGATGAAGAAAACGAGGAAGTGCACCAAGATGAACGTCAACAACTCCTTCTCCACCACGACAAGAGAACGACAACGCCAACAATGAAGAAGGCCAAGAAGAAGAACAAGATGAAGAAGATGTTCAACCAAGACCCAAGCAAAAGCTTTCACGAGTTCGAGCAAGAATTGCTAAAGATCATCCCGTCGAGCAAATCTACAATGATATCCAAACCGGGAGAATCACTCGCTCTAAAACTCGTTTAGCTAACTTTTGTGAACACTATTCATTCATCTCTAGCATTGAACCTATGAAGGTTGAAGAAGCATTGGAAGATCCGGATTGGATAAACGCTATGCATGAAGAGCTACACAACTTTGAGAGAAATCAAGTTTGGACATTGGTTGAGAAGCCCGACAACAACCACAACATCATTGGTACCAAATGGGTGTTTCGCAACAAGCAAGATGAAGATGGACAAGTAGTTCGCAACAAAGCACGTCTCGTCGCCCAAGGCTACACACAAGTCGAAGGTATGGACTATGGTGAGACTTATGTTCCTGTTGCTAGACTTGAGTCCATTCGCATCTTACTTGCCTATGCTAATCACCATGATATCACCTTGTACCAAATGGACATTAAAAGTGCTTTTCTAAATAGTGAAATAGAGGAGGAAGTTTATGTTAAGCAACCTCCCGGCTTTGTTAATCCTAAGAAACCTGATCATGTTTACAAACTTCACAAAGCTCTTTATGGTCTTAAACAAGCTCCTAGAGCATGGTATAAATGCTTGACCAAAGTCCTTATTGAAAAGGGCTTTGAAATTGGGAAAATAGATTCTACTCTTTTTACTAAAAGGGTTAATGGAGAACTATTTGTATGCCAAATCTTTGTTGATGATATTATATTTGGTTCTACTAACCCTCATTTTAGTGAAAAGTTTGGAAAGCTAATGTCGGAGAAGTTTGAGATGTCTATGATGAGTGAACTCAAATTCTTACTTGGTTTGCAAATCAAGCAAACTAAGGAAGGTACCTTTGTCTCTCAAACGAAGTACACCAAGGACTTATTCAAGAAGTTCAATATGCAAGAATGCAAAGGTATGACTACACCCATGCCTACTAGTGGACATCTTGATTTGACCAAAGATGGTGAACCGGTTGATCAAAAGGTTTATCGCTCCATGATTGGTTCATTGTTATATCTATGTGCTTCACGTCCCAATATCATGCTAAGTGTGTGCATGTGTGCACGATATCAAGCTGCTCCTAAAGAATGTCATCTTAAGGCCGTGAAAAGGATAGTGAGATACTTAATCCATACACCAAATTTTGGCATTTGGTATCCTAAGAGGGCCTCTTTCGATCTTGTTGGCTACTCCGACTCGGACTATGCCGGTGACAAGGTTGATAGAAAGTCCACTTTGGGTACTTGTCAATTTCTTGGTAGATCTCTTGTGTCTTGGTCTTCCAAGAAACAAAACTCAGTATCCTTATCCACCGCCGAAGCGGAATACATTGCCGCTGGTTCATGTTGTGCTCAATTACTTTGGATGACCCAAACTCTTAAAGATTATGGGATATATGTGAAACATGTTCGATTACTTTGTGACAATGAGAGTGCTATCAAGATTGCTCATAATCCCGTGCAACACTCTCGAACTAAGCATATTGAAGTTCGTCATCATTTCATTCGAGATCATGTTGCTAAGGGGGACATTAATCTTAAGCATGTTCGCACCGAAAAGCAATTAGCAGATATATTCACTAAACCACTTGATGAGAAAGTGTTTTGCAGGTTAAGAGGTGAATTGAACATCATTGATGCTTCGAACTTGGAGTAGGAACTCCATTGGATACATGCAAGACATGAGCTTATGACTAATCCTTGATATTTCTCTTATGATGATAATCTTATGTCTTGGATATATTTGCACCTTGCATGTTATCTAACCCATGTAGGTACTTGTATGAATCTAATTCTATGAGATTGCAACTCATTCACATCTTGAGCAATCTCTACATCACCAAGTCTCTACACAATGGTGGTTGAAGATAAGGAAGCACGAAACCATTCAAACATATCCTTTGACAAATTCTATGTTGAGTTTCATGATTGTCATTTTGGATACACAAGTGCTCTTCCTTGCAAGAACTAACCCATGTAGGTAGATGAACTCAAATTCCAAGTGGTGCTCCCAACTCTTGATGAGCTACATCAACCTTGAGCAACCCACACAAGTTCAACTACATGATCACGATCAACACCACCACCCAAGGTATGTTATTCCATCTTAGAGAAGCTTTACTCCAAGTCATGAGTCAAAGCAACTCAACAAGATGTGAATACATCAAGATGCTTAAACGAAAAATGGTAACCCCATTTTGAGCTTAAACGATGAGTATGACCTATGATCAAGTGATCACACTTGACTCCTAAGTCAACATACTCTAACATAGGTGACTGTCACCGACCATTTCTAGATGAAGTTCCCTTGTGTTCTTTTCTGTGCTCTTGCATTTGTCTCATGCATATTTGTTTCCCCTTTCAAAAAAAACCTTCATCTAGATTCTTTTCTTTTCTATTTGTTCTGCATTCCCTGCATCCAATTCATTGCAAATCTTTCAGTTAATTCCTTGCAAATCCTTGTGAGATCTTACTTGTCTAGTGATCTGAGGTGACAAGTGTTTTCTCTGTGATGAACTCGGTCACACCGGTTTCTTGTTTTCGGTGCAACCGAAGCATACCACTCGGTGCCACCGATTTCACAATAGGAAAAACATTTTGCCATTTATTCCTGCATTACTCTTGATCCAGCTCTACTCAATGAATCTTGTCCTCTACAAGCATCACATTTTTATCGGTGCTTTGTGTTGTGACTCAAGGACCAAACTCATTTACGACAAATTCTAGAAGGCCCTTCTTGGAAATTGATGTCAAAGGGGGAGAGAGAGAGATCACATCAAAGCTTATCACTTCAACAGGGGGAGAGAGATATCCCTAGGGGGAGAGAATACTCAAGGAGAGAGTAATCTTCAAGGATCCCAGATGCTTGGTGTTCAAGAGGAGAGATGCCACATGTCTTCTTGAG
This sequence comes from Triticum dicoccoides, assembly GCF_002162155.2. Lineage (NCBI taxonomy): Eukaryota > Viridiplantae > Streptophyta > Magnoliopsida > Poales > Poaceae > Triticum > Triticum dicoccoides. The sequence goes on along the minus strand of NC_041383.1, from coordinate 246,382,093 downwards.
GGGAAAGACATGTTCATATGTGCCTGTTTGCATTAGCTCTGTTCATTTGCTTCCTTGAGCTCTGATTTTACATTTTGCTCTGATTTTCTGTTCCCTATCTTCTCCCAGTATCCCATGCTAGACTTAGAGGGAGCAAGACATCTAAGGGAAAGAAATTCTTTAAATTCATTGCACATCTTTACCTTTGGGGACATGTCTATATTCAATGTGGTACCTAGTACTCACTCTCTACATGTCATCCCAGTCTTGGTACTCTTGTGGTTTGTTTTGTTTGCCCTGCCTAGTAGGTGTATCTGTGTTATCTAACCTTATTTTCACAGGTTCACTCCATCCTAAGCCAACTCAAGACCACAAGGTAAGTATATGCATCACAATCATGTGTATGAAGAATTCTTGCTGTTGTACATACTGTTTTGCAAGAAGGACTCATGAACATGAAGGTACACTTCCCATATTCACATCATTTGCTCTGATGCATATAGCCAAGATACATGTAACACATTGCCTACTCTGTCATGGTTATGCATTCACTTGCTTCTATATTCCATATTCACATGATTGCATACATGTATGGGGAGCCTATGCATGTTACATGTCTTTCCAAAGCTTTACATGTTATTCTTTATATCCTTATCTAAAGCTTTGGTGTATGTTGTCATAAATTACCAAAAATGGGGAGATTGAAAGCACAAGTGCTCCCTGGGTGATTTTGGTAATTAATGTCAACATATCTCTTGTTGGACTAACACTTTTACCTAGTATGTTTCAGACAAGTTCAACAATGGAGTGACACGAACTAAAGGATGTGGAACCCCTTCAAGATGCTAAGGACAAATGATTGGCTCAATCTCCAAGATCAAGACTCAACATTTTCTATTTTAGTGATCCAAGATCACATTGAGTCTATAGGAAAAGCCAATACTATCAAGAGGGGATGAGGTGTTGCTTAATGGCTTGCTTGCTCAAAGTGCTTAGTGATATGCTCCAAAGCCCTCAACTACTTTATCACATCCACATATGTCCTAAACCAAAAGTCTAAACTCGGCCCTACCGATTCTTTCTACCCGGTGCCACCGAGTTCAGATGTTTTAGCCACTGCCACAAACCCTAGGCAAATCGGTCTCACCGATAGGGATCTCGGTCTCACCGAGATGGGATTGTAATCTCTCTGTGTATGTCCATTACCAAAATCGGTCTCACCAAGTTTGGGTAATCGGTACTACCGAGATTACAATGCAAACTCTCTGGTTAACTTATTACCAAAATCGGTCCTACCGAGTTTGTGTAATCGGTCTCATCGAGTTTGCCTGACCAACTCTCTGATTAGCTTATTACCAAAATTGGTCCCACCGAGTTTGTGTAATCGGTCTCACCGAGTTTACGTTAAGCCCTAACCCTAACCATATCGGTCCTACTGAGTTGCATGTCAGTCCTACCGAAAATCCTAACGGTCACTAGATTTGCTAAATCGGTCCGACCGAGTTTCTCAATTCGGTCCCACCGAGATTGGCAAGTTGTGTGTAACGGTTAGATTTTGTGTGGAAGCTATATATACCCCTACACCCACTCTTCATTCGTGGAGAGAGCCATCAGAACGAACCTACACTTCTAGCATAAATTTTCTGAGAGAGAACCACCTACTCATGTGTTGAGACCAAGATATTCCATTCCTACCATATGAATCTTGATCTCTAGCCTTCCCCAAGTTTCTTTCCACTCAAATCTTCTTTCCACCAAATCCAAATCCTATGAGAGAGAGTTGAGTGTTGGGGAGACTATCATTTGAAGCACAAGAGCAAGGAGTTCATCATCAACACACCATTTGTTACTTCTTGGAGAGTGGTGTCTCCTAGATTGGCTAGGTGTCACTTGGGAGCCTCCGACAAGATTGTGGAGTTGAACCAAGGAGTTTGTAAGGGCAAGGAGATCGCCTACTTCGTGAAGATCTACCGCTAGTGAGGCAAGTCCTTCATGGGCGACGGCCATGGTGGGATAGACAAGGTTGCTTCTTCGTGGCCCTTTGTGGGTGGAGCCCTCCGTGGACTCGCGCAACCGTTACCCTTCGTGGCTTGAAGTCTCCATCAATGTGGATGTACGATAGCATCACCTATATGAACCATGAAAAAAACATTTGTGTCTCCAATTGCGTTTGAATTCTCCAAACCCTTCCCTTTACAGTCTTGCAAGTTGCATGCTTTACTTTCCGCTGCTCATATACTCTTTGCATGCTTTCTTGTTATGTATTGTGAGTGTTAAACTTTTGCCTAAACTCCACTTAAACTTAAAGAAGTTAAAAACTGCAACTTTTGGTAAGAAGTGTCTAATCACCCACCCTCTAGACACCTCTTCTCGATCCTTTCAGAAAGGACATCGCAAGATTGAACCCAAAGCTAAGCACTTCTCCCATTGAAAGAAAAACCAATCTAGTTGGCCAAACTAAACCGATAGTTCGAAGAGAATTACCAAGATATCAAATCATGCATATAATAATTCAGAGAAGATTCAAATAATATTCATAGATAAGCTTATCACAAATCCACAATTTTACAGATCTCGACAAACACACCACAAAAGAAGATTACATCTGATAGATCTCCAAGAATATCGAGGAGAACATGGTATTGAGAATCAAAGAGAGAGAAGAAGCCATCTAGCTACTAGCTATGGACCCGTAGGTCTGAGGTGAACTACCCACGCTTCATCTGAAGGGCAATAGAGTTGATATAGAAGCCCTCCGTGATCGAATGCCCCTCCGGCAGGATGCTGGAAAAGGCCCCTAGATGGGATCTCACGGGTACAGAAGGTTGCAGCGGTGGAAAAGTGTTTTCATGGATGCCTTTGGTGGTTTGGGGATATTTGGGAATATATAGGACGAAGAATTACGCTAGGGGAGTCACAGGGGGCCCACAAGGTAGGGGGCGTGCCCTACCCCCGGCGCGCCTCCCTGTTGTGGCCTCCTCGTGGCTCTTCCGACTTGATCTCCAAGTCTCCTGGGTGTCTTCTGGTCCAAGAAAAATCATCGCGAAGGTTTTATTCCGTTTGGACTCCGTTTGGTATTCCTTCTCTGCGAAGCTCAAAAAACAAGGAATAAAACTGAAACTGGCACTGGGCTCTAGGTTAATAGGTTAGTCCAAAAAAATAATATAAAATAGCTTATTAATGCATATAAAACATCCAAAACAGATAATATAATAGCACGGAACAATCAAAATTATAGATACGTTGGAGACGTATCAAGCATCCCCAAGCTTAATTCCTGCTCGTCCTCGAGTAGGTAAATGATAAAAACAGAATATTTGATGTGGAATGCTACCTAACATATTTATCCATGTAATTTTTATTTATTGTGGCATGAATGTTTAGATCCATAAGATTCAAAACAAAGTTTAATATTGACATAAAACAATAATACTTCAAGCATACTAACAAGGCAATTATGTCTTCTCAAAATAACATGGCCAAAGAAAGTAATCCCTACAAAATCATATAGTCTGGCTATGCTCCATGTTCATCACACAAAATGTTCAAATCATGCACAACCCCGATGATAATACAAGCAATTGTTTCATACTTTTGGTGTTCTCAAACCTTTTCAACTTTCACGCAATACATGAGCGTAAGCCATGGACATAGCACTATAGGTGGAATAGAATATGGTGGTTGCGGAGAAGACAAAAATAGGGAGATAGTCTAGGCGTATCAATGGGCTATGGAGATGCCCATCAATAGATATCAATGTGAGTGAGTAGGGATTGCCATGCAACGGATGCACTAGACCTATAAGTTTATGAAAGCTCAAAAAAGAAACTAAGTGGGTGTGCATCCAACTTGCTTGCTCATGAATACCTAGGGCGATTTGAGGAAGCCCATCATTGGAATATACAAGACAAGTTCTATAATGAAAAATTCCCACTAGTATTTGAAAGTGACAAAATACGAGACTCTCTATCACGAAGATCATGGTGCTACTTTGAAGCACAAGTGTGGAAAAAAAGGATAGTAACATTGCCCCTTCTCTCTTTTTCTCTCATTTTTATTCTTTTTTTGTTTGACTTATTTGGCTTCTCTTTTTTTATTTCCTCACATGGGACAATGCTCTAATAATGATGATCATCACACTTCTATTTACTTACAACTCAAGAATTACAACTCGATACTTAGAACAAAAATATGACTCTATATGAATGCCTCCGGCGGTGTACCGGGATGTGCAATGACTCAAGAGTGACATGTATGAAAGAATTTGAAAGGTGGCTTTGCCACAAATACGATGTCGACTACATGATCATGCAAAGCAATATGACAATGATGAAGTGTGTCATAATAAACGGAACGGTGGAAAGTTGCATGGCAATATATCTGGGAATGGCTATGGAAATGCCATAATAGGTAGGTATGGTGGCTGTTTTGAGGAAGGTATATGGTGGGTGTATGGTACCGACGAAAGTTGCGCAGCACTAAAGAGGCTAGCAATGGTGGAAGGGTGAGAGTGCGCATAATCCATGGACTCAACATTAGTCATAAAGAACTCACATACTTATTGCAAAAATCTATTAGTCATCAAAACAAAGTACTATGCGCATGCTCCTAGGGGGATAGATTTGTAGGAAAAGATCATCGTTCATCCCCAACTGCCACACATAAGGAAGATAATCAATAAATACCCCATCCTCCAACTTCGTTACGTAACGGTTCACCATACGTGCATGCTACGGGAATCACAAACCTCAACACAAGTATTTCTCCAATACACAATTACTCACTAGCATGACTCTAATATCACCATCTTAATATCTCAAAACAATCATACGGAATCAAACTTCTCATAGTATTCAATGCATTTTATATGAAAGTTTTTATTATATCCCTCTTGGATACCTATCATATTAGTACTAATTTTATAACCAAAGCAAATTACCATGCTGTTTAAAAATACTCTCAAAATAATATAAGTAAAGCATGAGAGTTCAAAAATTTCTATAAAATAAAACCACCGTCGTGCTGTAAAAAGATATAAGTGAAGCACTAGAGCAATAATGCCTAGCTCAAAAGATATAAGTGAAGCACATAGAGTATTCTAATAAATCACGATTCATGTGTGTAGCTCTTAAAAGGTGTGTACATCAAGGATGATTGTGGAAAAATAAAAAGCAAATATTCTTATTATAAAGGATGCTCGAAGCAAAACACATATCATGTGGTGAATAAAAATATAGCCTCAAGTAAAGTTATCGATAGACGAAGACGAAAGAGGGGATGCCTTCCGAGGCATCCCAAAGCTTAGGCTCTTGGTTGTCCTTGAATATTACCTTGGTGTGCCTTGGGCATCCTCAAGTTTAGGCTCTTGCCACTCCTTATTCCATAGTCCATCAAATCCTTACCCAAAACTTGAAAACTTCACAACACAAAACTCAACAGAAAATCTCATAAGCTTCGTTAGTATAAGAAAATAAATCACCACTTTTGGTACAGTTGTGAACTCATTCTTTATTTATATTGGTGTAATACCTACTGTATTCCAACTTTTCCATGGTTCATACCCCCTGATACTACCCATAGATTCATCAAAATAAGCAAACAACACATAGAAAATAGAATATGTCAAAAATAGAACAGTCTGTAGCAATCTGGAAACTTCGAATACTTATGTAACTCAAAAAATTCTGAAAAAATAGGAAAATCTGGGAAATTTGTGTAAAAATCTTGCGCAGAAAGAATCAGATCAAAAGCACGCTTCTGTGAATTATGAAAATTATTTTCCTGGGTGAAAAAGTTTCTGCTTTTCAGCAAGATCAAAACAACTATCACCGTAACCATCCGAAAGGTCCTACTTGGCACAAACACTAATTAAAACACAAAACCACATCTAACCAGAGGCTAGATGAATTATCCAAAGCAAAACAGGAGCAAAAAGCAAAGAACAAAAATAAAATTTGGTTGCCTCCCAACAAGCGTTGTCGTTTAACGCCTTAGCTAGGCATAAAAACATGAATAGATCTAGGTATTGTCATATTTGGTATGCAATTCTTTTCTCATCAAATACTCCAAAACTCATCTTAACAAACGTATCCTTTATTTTATTTCCTTTCTAGTGGATAAACTTAAATCATGAAAAGGACTTTGACTAGTGATTTTGACATTCATAAACCCGTAATCAGGATCATCACCATATATATCATCATACAAAACACGTATATTGTTTCTAGCGGGTTCTTTCATCATCTAATTCAACCAATCCCTATTGAATCCTACATAAATTCCCCTAGTAATCTGATCAAATTCCTCATAGGTCTAGAGGTACAAAGCTTGAGAGATTTCTGAATAAGGAACTCTCCTCCTAAGAATTTCACTATAAGATTAATAATCCCTAGATTCCAAACTACACATAGTTTCTTTATCATGGAGTATATCGTCAATTGGAGGGTGTTCAACATCCTTTTTATAGAAAGGAAAAATATCCCTATCTTCTTGTACTATAGAGTCAAATTCATCATAAGGATAATGGTGGCAACCTTTTTAGCTATTGGATGATTAATATTGGGAAGTTCATAAAACACCTTTTGCAAAGCAGGATGAATATGCGCAAATTTTCTTTCTAATTTCTCAAGGAGCATAACAGTGGCATCCACATAACAGTTTGTATCAAGAAGAATAGATCTTTTATTAATAGGCATAGATCCCGTACAATCAAAGAATTCTTGAATAACACTCTTTTCCGTAATCCAAAGAACGAGATCCAAGTTTTTCTCAAGATTTTCAATGATAACCTCCCCAGATTCAGACATGGTAGCAACAAACCAAACTAACAGACAAGCAAACAAAAAGTAAACGGAGAAGATGAATGGAAGAAGGGCAAAGAAGAGGAAAACGAGAGGCAAATGGTGAATAATGCAATGCAAGAGATGACACTTTTATGATGGGTACTTGGTATGTCTTGACTTGGCATAGATCTTCCCAGCAACAGCGCCAGAAATTCTTCTTGCTACTTCTTGAACTTGCGTTGGTTTTTCCCTTGAAGTGGAAAGGGTGATGCAGCAAAGTAGAGATAAGTATTTCCCTCGGTTAGAGAACCAAGGTATCAATCCAATAGGAGACAACGCACAAATGACCAAGACCTGCACAAACAATCAAACAACTTGCACCCAGCGCGATAAAGGGGTTGTCAATCCCTTCACAGTTACTTGCAGAAGTGAGATCTGATAGAGATAGAATAAACTAAACAAAAGATAAAGTAAATATTTTTGGTATTTTTGGTTTATATATCGGAAAGTAAAAGATTGCAAAAAAGTAGATCAGAAACTTATATGATGGAAAATAGACCCGAGGGCCATAGTATTCACTAGTGGCTTCTCTCGAGATAGCAAATAATATGGTGGGTGAACAAATTACTGTCGAGCAATTGATAGAAAAGCGCAAAGTTATGACGATATCTAAGGCAATGATTATGAAATATAGGCATCACGTCTGTGTCAAGTAGACCGATGACTGCCCGCATCTACTACTATTACTCCACACATCGACCGACTTCTGCATGCATCTACAGTATTAAGTTCATGAAGAACAGAGTAACACATTAAGTAAGATGACATGATGTAGAGGAATAAACTCAAGCAATATGATGTAAACCCAACTTTTTATCCTCGATGGCAACAATACAATATGTGCCTTGCTGCCCCTACTATCACTGGGAAAGGACACCGCAAGATTAAACCCAAAGCTAAGCACTTCTCCCATTGCAAGAAAAACCAATCTAGTTGGCCAAACTAAACCGATAGTTCAAAGGGAATTACAAAGATATCAAATCATGCATATAAGAATTCAGAGAAGATTCAAATAATATTCATAGGTAAGTTGATCATAAATCCACAATTCATCGGATCTCGACAAACACACCACAAAAGAAGATTACATCGGATAGAAATCCAAGAACATCAAGGAGAACATGGTATTGAGAATCAAAGAGAGAGAAGAAGCCATCTAGCTACTAGCTATGGACCCATAGGTCTGAGGTAAACTACTCACGCTTCATTGGAAGGGCAATAGAGTTGATGTAGAAACCCTCCACAATCGAATCCCCCTCTGGCAGGATGCCAGAAAAGGCCCCTAGATGAGATTTCACGGGTACAGAAGGTTGCGTCGGTGGAAAAGTGTTTTCGTGGATGCCTCTAGTGTTTTGGGGATATTTGGCAATATATAAGATAGAGAATTAGGTCACGGGAGTCACAGGGGGGCCACAAGGTAGGGGGTGCTGAGGGAGTCCTGGACTAAGGGGTCCTCAGGCGTCCGGTCTATTGGATATGGGCAAGACTAATGGGCCGTCAAGATACAAGGAAGATGACCACCTCTCGTGTCTGGTTAGGACTCCCGTATGCGTGAACGGCAAGTTTTAGGTGTCCGGGTATGCTATTTCCTTTCTGTTAAACCGACTTTGTACAACCTTAAGCCCCTCCGGTATCTATATAAACCGGAGGGTTTAGACCGAAGGCAGGATCATAACATTGATAGGCTAGCCAAACTAGGGTTTAGCCACTATGATATCGAGGTAGATCAACTCTTCTAACCCCTATACCATTCGAATACAATCAAGCAGGAGTAGAGTTTTACCTCCGTTAAGAGGGCCGAACCTTGGTAAACATAGTGTCCTTTTTACTATTGTTACCATCAATCTGCAGACATACAGCTTGGGCCCCCCTACCCGAGATCTTCCGGTTTTCAGACCAACATTGGTGCTTTCATTTAGAGCTCCGTTGTATCATCGACAAGAGGATTGATGGCTCTCCTCTTCATCAACGATGATGCTGCATCCAGGGAGAACTTTCTCCAGGGACAGGTCTTTGTGTTCGGCGGCTTTGTGCTTCGTGCCAACTCGACCGGCCACTTTGAGCAGGTTGACAGTTATGCCCCCGACCACCAGATCAGGTTTGGAAACCTGAACTACATCTCCGGTATCCGAGGGGATTTGATTTTCGAGGGGTTCACGGCCTCGTTTGCTGGCCCTTGCCCCCATGAAGGAAGCTCTTCGGATTCGCTCTCAGATCCCGTTAAGGGGTCGACACTCACGCCCACCTCGGCCTTAGATCCGGAGCAGGCCGTATCATCCGAAGAAGGGAGGATCAGCCCCGCCGGACTCTTTTCCATCATGGAACTTCCGATCGGAGACCCAGTCGCGATCTTGGACTCGCCTCTGGATGACAACTCCAAACTGTCGAAGTCTGCATCGATCGAGCCCGATCAGGTGTCTGTCGTCGAACTCAACCCTGCAGATCCGCAGACTCATGCCCAGCCTTCACCCTTAGACGAAGCACTGGGCTTAATGCGATCTCTCGCCATTATGGAAGCCTTGCCTCCAAACTACACCCATCATGGGCTGGGGGCTGAGAGCGGAGAATTTTACGACTCGCCCACCACCCAGTTAATAGCCACTGTCGAGGATTTAACCGACATGCTGGACTACGCGTCCGAAGACATCGACGGCATGGACGACGATGCCGACGTCGAATCGGGCCAAGTCCCACCCATCACAGGTCGTTGGACGGCCACTTCAACCTATGACATATACATGGTGGACACTCCTGATAAAAAGGACGACGTGGATAATCAGAATCTCGATGAGGACAAGCCCGTCGATGAACCACCAAAGCGGCAACGTCAGCGGTGCCGCTCACGATCGCATTGGGCAAAGGATAGTAACACTAGCACCGGAGATAATGAGACTCTGGATAATGCCAAAGATCCCGAACACCCCGTCAAGCCCACATCCGAATAGGATGAGAGGGAAGAGGGTTAGTATAGCCCCGAACACGTCGATCATGAAGAGTCGGAAGACAACAATTATATGCCAGTCTCCAAAGAGGATGTTAGCCTCGAGGACGAAGATTTTATCATCCTAGACGAACCCCTCGAACAAGAACGCTTCAAGCGACAGCTCATCGCCATAGCGCGGAGCCTGAAAAATAAACAGCAGCAGCTCAAAGCTGAAAAGGACACGCTCAATGAAAGGTGGACCAAAGTCCTGGCCACCCGAGGAGTACAGCCACGAGCGACCTGCCAAAAGTTACCCCAAGCGCAAGTTGCTGCCACAATTTGACGACGAAGCCCTTGAGCCAATACCATCGAAATATAATCAGGCAGATCAACCAGACCGACCACCACGTGGATGGGATAAAGTGACATATCAAGCCGAACACCGACCTGCGCCCCCTCGCCGAAGAGGCAAGGAGACAGCGGTCGTAGGGTATACATATGATTTGTATCAGGACCTAGCCAATAAAGCCGGCCAGACTAGATCAATCTACGGATCAAGAGGCCATGCCCCGATGAGAGATAACGGCTATGAAGCCCGATGCGATGAACATTACAACATTCGGGATCAGCACCGAACTCAAATGTCATCCAACCTTCGCTGTGATGTTGCACGATATAGAGGTGCTGCACACCCTATGTGTTTCACCGATGAGGTAATGCAGCACCAGTTTCCGGAAGGGTTTAAACCCGTAAACATCGAATAGTATGATGGAACGACGGATCCGACCATCTGGATTGAAGACTTCCTTCTCCACATTCATATGGCTCGTGGAGATGACCTCCATGCCATTAAATGTCTTCCCCTAAAGCTGAAAGACCAGCACAACACTGGCTGAACAACCTCCCAAAGAACTCCATTGGAACCTGGGAAGATTTAGAAGATGCTTTTCGGGCCAACTTTTAGGGCACTTATGTCCGGCCACCGGATGCGGACGACTTGAGTCACATAATCCAGCAACCAGGCGAATCGGCTCGCAAGCTTTGGAATCGGTTCCTCATTAAAAAGAACCAAATCATGGACTGTCCGGACACTAAAGCCTTAGCGGCCTTCAAACACAGTGCCCGGGATGAATGGCTCGCCCGACACCTCGGGCAGGAGAAGCCGAAGACCATGGCAGCCTTAACTGCACTTATGACCCGCTTTTGTGTGGGTGAAGATAGCTGGTTGGCTCGTAGAAGCAATAGCTCGGGCGACCCTGGCACTTCTGAGGCCAGGGATGGCAATGGTAAACCATGCCGCAATAAAAACAAATGTTGGAGAAACAATGACAACGCAGATGATACGACAATCAATGTCGGATTCAGTGGTTCTAAATCCGGTCAATGGAAGAAACCTTTCAAAGGCAACAGGGACGGTCCATCTAGCATGGACAAAATCCTTGAGAGGCCCTGTCAGATTCATGGCACACCCGATAAGCCTGCTAACCACACCAATAGGAACTGTTGGGTTTTCAAACAGGCCGGTAAGATAAATACCGAACACAAAGGAAAGGGACCTCTAAGTGAGGATGATGATGATCCCCGTCAGCCGAACACCGGGGGCCAAAAGCAATTTCCCCCCGAGGTGAAAACAGTGAACATGATCTATGTCACTCACATTCCCAAAAGGGGGCGCAAGCGCGCACTTTGGGACGTCTACGCTGTAGAGCCCGTCGTCCCAAAATTTAACCCATGGTCAGCCTGTCCTATCACTTTTGGTCGCAGGGATCACCCAACCAGTATCCGTCACGGGGGTTCAGCCGCCCTGGTACTTGATCCAATCATTGACGGATACCACCTCACTCGAGTCCTTATGGACGGTGGCAACAGTCTCAACTTGATTTATCAAGACACTGTCCGCAAAATGGGCATCGACCCATCAAGAATCAAGCCCAGTAACACTACCTTTAAAGGTGTGATACCCGGCGTGGAGGCTCGCTGTACGGGCTCATTGACACTTGAGGTAGTATTTGGCTCCCTAGACAACTTTCGAAGTGAACAACTAATCTTCGACATCGTCCCCTTCCGCAGTGGTTATCACGCACTGCTCGGACGAACTGCTTTCACCCGCTTTAATGCAGTTCTGCACTATGCTTATTTGAAGCTTAAGATGCCCAGACCACATGGTGTTATTACAGTCAATGGAAATATGGAGCACTCCCTCCATACTGAAGAGCACACCGCGGCCCTTGCAGCCGAGGTGTATGGCGGCCTCATTAAGCCGAATAGTTCATCAGACAATAAAGCCAATGACGTCTCTAAGCGAGTTCGGTCCGCTCATCACTGCGACAAATTGACGGATCCGGACCTCGATTAGCAGTTCGGCCTCTGCCGACTGCCCCATAAGGTTGCGGCTTACGTACTGCGTGTACATAATTACAAACTTAAAATACCTTGGGCAGTACCGGAGGCACACTGCGGAAAAAGTCCACAGTATGGCTTGACCCTATTTGGACCTCATACATTTTTCCTATAGGTTCATTAAGAGCCCTATTTGCTTCACGGTTGCACCAGGGATCCTTTTAAGGCTAGCATTTCCCTGCTTTACGGCCAACCATCAAATACCCCCATCAAAGGATTTGTTACTAAGGAGAAATGGCACAGACGTGTGGTAGGCCATCACTGGAGTCTTCAAACCATTACTTTTACGACTTGTGCTAGACTTTCCCTTATGTAAATTTTCTTTTTCTAGGTATGTAACATGACCTTAATATTAATGGCATTGTCTGTCGAAACACACCTTGGCATATTGATAAGAATATAAAGGAAGCAGATGATCACCACCTTTTTGTTGGGTTCTTATATTATCTCGTCATCCGTATTCCCTCCTTGATTTTGATTGACATACGTGCTTCGGCACGGCCTTCATACCAGGGGCTGTATTCGGCCCCGCAAACTCTTAAGTCTGAACACTTATAGGGAACTCTTCGGCAACCCAGATATGGAACTATATGCATCGGCTCCGAATCATGTCTTTGGTCTATAGTTGGGTCGCCCGGCTCCTGTGCTTGCCACCTTACATTTCGCAAGTTCAGCTAAGGTGCAAAGGGAGAACTACTGCGATTGTATTTTTGGTTCATCCGGTTAAATACCTTAGTAGAGAAAGCCCAAAACTGACTGTCATGATATGCGAGAGCGGGTCAGCGATCCGGTGACTTAGTGTTATACTACAAATCGTTCGTGATTTATGCCGTGTTATATGAGGGGCTGGGCTTCGACCAGCCGTGTTGCAAAGGCACCGTACTCCGGATCACCGTCCATGCAATTGGGGCTGGTACTTAGCCCCACCAATGGACTCTTATGGCTAAGTGAAAGTAATAAAGCCGCATAGTCTGATTGCCTAGTTCACCTTGCAAGACGCCTCCTATATCGGACCAAGACGTTGGATAAAGTGCGGGCATGCATTCTCGAACACCCCCGTAATATTTACATGGCGGCAGAAACCGCCGACTGGTAAAATTTGAGACTCATAAAATAAACGGCCGAACAGGAGGATAAACTAACAAAATCATAAAGCGCAAGCATAAAATATTTCACAATATGAGTTCATTACATGGTTCTTACAAAATCGGACTCCACTACTCAAATATGATATCCTTTGAGCATTGACCCTCTACAATGCGGGCTCCCTCGAGGACCTCGCTGAACTACTTCTCTGGCCTCGGTGGTCCTTGCCATCAGGCGGCCCTGTGGTGGAAATCTCGGTGGCCTTCATCTTCGCCACTACACCTTGACTCGGGCGAAGGCCATCTAGGCACCTTCTATGCAAGCCGACCGCTTGATGGCACCGATCCAAGGACGCGCATCGACCAACCGCTTAACGAGTCCAAAGTAGTTGCTGGATATGGGCTCTGCTAGCCAAAGACAGACTATTACATCCTTCATGGCCAGTCCGGCCACCCTGTGCAGCTCGACCAGCTGCTTCAGCTGATCGTTGAGGGGCGCCAGATGCTCTGGCACAAGGTACTGCGACCAGAACAGCTTCTCCGTCGAGCTCCCCTCTTCGGCTCGAAAGAACTCTGCGGTGTCGGCAACACTCCTCGGCAGATCCGCAAAGGCGCCTAGAGAACTCCAAACTCGGGTCAGCAAGATGTATATCTTACTTGTAAGTTTACTCTGTAGAAGAAAGGCCTTACTAGACGCTATCTGCCTCGCCTCCTGGATCTCCTGGCGAGCGCCCTGGGCTTCAACCCGGGCCTCCTTCACGCTCTCCAGAGCTTTGGCGAGTTCGGAGGCCTACTCTGAAGTCTTCTGCTCCAAGGACTCGCACTTAGCTATGGCGTCCTTGAGCTCTTGTTCGACCTCGCCCACCCGCGCCTCATGTCTTCGGTGGGTGGTTTTCTCTGCCTCCAACTCCTTCGCTGCTTTGTCAGCGGCCACCCTGCTCACCTCTGCCTCCTTCTTGGCTAGGGCAAGCGCGCTCTTGAGGGACTCGACCTCGGTTGCGCCAACTATGAGTAACATCATAAAACTCAGTAAGTTTAAAGAATTAATGCACATACCACTTCGGGTATGTACAAGTGCCGCATACCTTGCGTTTCATCAAACCGCTTGTTGACGCGGTCGAGCTCCTCATCGGCTAGTCGAAGTTTCTGATTGAGCTCGGAAACCTCCGCGGCTTGGGCAGTAGCCGCCAGCATGGATGCCTGTCCCACACAATTGCATAGTACATTATTAACTTGTTTTGGGATCCTCCATCCGGATTATTACAATCCGGACAGAGTGTCAGGGGCTACTGTCTATACATAGGTTCAACCTTGCATAAATAAACTTGTTAGAAAATTACATTGCATACCTCAAAGCCCATCAGTAGGCTGTTGTAAGCTTCATTCAGTCCGCTTTTTGCAGACCAAACTTTCTCCATAACCGCACCCATCAGGGTGCGTTGCTCCTCCATGATGGAAGCGCATTGCAGCGCTTCCCCCAGAGTATGAGTGGCCTCCGGATCAACAGAGGCTGCTGATGGAGCTGCTGCTCCTCCTCCTCCGTTGAAGAGGGGTGTTGGTTCGAACCCAAAGCCACATTGCTCTCCGGGACAGTGTTCGGCAAGGGCACGAACTATTGAGGCCCCCCACCCTTGGTGGTCATGGGGGTCGCCGTGCCCAGGTTTGCGGCATCCGAGGTATTGGCCTCGGGCGCCTTATGGATGGCCTCGTCCGCCCCTCCTCGGCCAGGATAGGTCCTTTGGGACGACACCTTGGTGTCCTCCATGGTAGGGGGGAGAGGGCTCGCGATGGTCCGTTGCTCTCCGCCTCTTCAGGCGCCAGAGAATTCCCTAACAAAGACGAGGGGTTTGGGATATCACGCGGAGGGCTGAAATACAAGCAGAGATACAATTTATATAAACAGAGGCGGGTAAGCGGAAGCTGAACAAGTAAGGTTTTTTATGCTTATGACTCGGCCAGGGGCTTAACCTTGGGGGCCCTCCTTGGGCTGTGTTTGGACTTCGAGTCCGAATTGATCGAGAAGGTGATCATCTTCTTCTTCGATGTCGCCCCCTCCAGATTCTCGGAGGTCGTCCTCTTCTTCCTCCTTGTGATGAGAGGGGAGTAGCTCTCCACTTTCTCCTCCTCCTCTTCTTCATCCTAATCTTCCTCGTGAGAGGAGACGACCTCGATTTCTCCGGATATAGCATCTGAAGCACCTTTGCAGCGGGGCCCGCCCTTGGGGCCCCTTT
Organism: Triticum dicoccoides; assembly: GCF_002162155.2. Taxonomy (NCBI): domain Eukaryota; kingdom Viridiplantae; phylum Streptophyta; class Magnoliopsida; order Poales; family Poaceae; genus Triticum; species Triticum dicoccoides. The sequence goes on along the minus strand of NC_041383.1, from coordinate 246,366,633 downwards.
CCCATCTTCTTGCCCTTCTTCTCCGGTGTTTGGTAGGGCGCTGGGACCGGCATATCCGCCAATTGGGGAGTGACTGGGTCTTCGGGCAGCGGAGCCAGACTCTTGATCCGCTCCGCTTTCTTTGTCCAGCTCGGTAAAGAGGTGGAATGATAAGATTTTGCATTGATCAAAAATATAGACCAGACATGTCTTTGGAAAACTAATACTTACCGGAGTGGCGGGATTCTCGGCGTCGAGTCCGACGTGTTCGGTCTCCAAGGGCCAGCTTTTCTGCGCCTTGAAAAGCAGCTTCCATATTCCCTCGTGCGTCATGCTGAGGAAGTGCTGCTGAGCCTGCGGCTCCTTCGGATTGAATTTCCACATGGGAGAAGTCTGGTGCTGGCAGGGGAGGATGCGACGAAAGAGCATGATCTGCACCACATTAGTGAGACAGACGTTCTTGCTCAGCACATTGGTGATGCACGTTTGCAGTGTCTGCACCTCCGTTTGGGACCCCCAGTGGAGGCCCTTGGCGGTCCACGAAATGAGCCTCATGGGGGGGTCCGGATCTGAACTCCGACATCACCGCCCACTTTGTGCGGCATGGCTTAGTGATGTAAAACCACTCTTGTTGCCAGACCTTGACGGTCTCGACAAAGGCCCCCTTGGGCCATGTGGTGTTGGGCAGCTTGCTTATCATAGCCCCTCTTGCAGTCCGTGTGCTTCCTGTCGACCACCTTCGGCTTCACATTGAAGATTTTCATCCATAGGCCGAAGTGTGGGGGATGCAGAGTAAAGCCTCACACACGACGATAAACACCGAGATGTGGAGGAAAGAGCTCGGGGCTAGATCTTGCCTTCAGATCTGTGGTAGAAGGTGTACCCAATAGTTTCTTTAGGGTATCCTATGAAGACACACTTCTATGATTTAGGTTCGATCTTATCAGGATGAAGCCTTTTGACATAAGCGTCGCATCCCCAAACTTTAAGAAATGGCAACTTAGGTTTGTTGCTAAACCACATTTCATACGGTGTCATCTCAACAGATTTAGATGGTGGCCTATTTAATGTGAATGCGGCTATCTCTAATGCATAACCCCAAAACAATAGTGGTAAATCAGTAAGAGACATCATAGAACACACCATATCTAATACAGTACGGTTACGATGTTCGGACACACCATTACACTGTGATGTTCCAGGTGGCGTGACTTGTGAAACAATTCCGAATTGTTTTAAATGAAGGCAAAACTCGTAAATCAAATATTCGCCTCTGTGATCAGATCATAGAAACTTTATTTTCTTGTTACGATGATTCTCCACTTCACTCTGAAATTCTTTGAACTTTTCAAATATTTAAGACTTGTGTTTCATCAAGTAGATATACCCATACCTACTCAAATCATCTGTGAAGGTTAGAAAATAATGATACCCGCCGCATGGTTCAACACTCATCGGACCGCATACATTGGTGTCTATTATTTCCAATAAGTCATTAGCTCACTCCATTGTTCTGGAGAACGGATTTTTAGTCATCTTGCCCATGAGGCATGGTTCGCAAGTATCAAATGATTCATAATCAAGTGATTCCAAAAGTCCATCTGCATGGAGTTTCTTCATTCTCTTTACACCAATATGACCTAAACAGCAGTGCCACAAATATGTTGCACTATCATTATCAACTTTGCATCTTTTGGCATCAATATTATGAATATGTGTATCACTACAATCGAGATTCAACAAGAATAGACCATTCATCAAGGGTGCATGACCATAAAAGATATTATTCATATAAATAGAACAAATTTTATTCTCTGACTTAAATGAATAACTCTCTCACAATAAAAAAATGCTAGATATAATGTTCATGCTCAAACAATTATTGAGGTCTTAAACTAATCCAGAAGGTAGATGTAGAGGTAGCGTGCCGATGGTGATCACATCGACCTTTGAACGATTCCCGACGCGTGTCATCACCTCATCCTTAGCCAATCTTCATTTATTCCGCAGCTCCTGTTTCGAGTTACAAATATGAGAAACCGAACCAGTATCAAATACCCAGGCGCTACTATGAGCATTAGTAAGGAACACATCAATAACATGTATATCAAATATACCTTTGTTCACTTTGCCATCCTTCTTATCCGCCAAATACTTGGGGCAGTTCCGCTTCAAGTGACCACTTCCTTTTGCACTAGAAGCACTCTGTTTCAGGCTTAGTTCCAGCTTTGGGCTTCTTCCCGGGAGTGGCAACTTGCTTGCCATTCTTCTTTAAGTTCCCTTTCTTTCCCTTGACCTTTTTCTTGAAACTAGTGATCTTGTTAACCATCAACACTTGATGCTCCTTCTTGATTTCTACCTCCGTGGCCTTAAGCATTGCGAAGATCTCAGGATTCGTTTTGTTCATCCCTTGCATATTATAGTTCATCATGAAGCCTTTGTAGCTTGGTCGCAGAGATTGAAGAACTCTGGCAATAACACTGTCAACTGGAAGATCAACTCCCAGCTGAGTCAAGTGGTTATGATCCCAGACATTTTGAGTGTGTGTTCACTGACAGAACTGTTCTCCTCCATCTTGCAGCTATAGAATTTGTTGGAGACTTCATGTCTCTCAACCCGGGCATTTTCTTGAAATATTAACTTCAACTCTTGGAACATCTCATATGCTCCATGATGTTCAAAATGTCTTTGAAGTCCCGGTTCTAAGCTGTAAAGCATGGCACACTGAACTATTGAGTAGTCATCAGATCGAGCCTGCGAGACGTTCATAACATCTACAGTAGATCCTGCAGCAAGGTCTATCACCTAGCGGTGTATCAAGGACATAATTCTTCTGTGCAGCAATGAGGATAATCCTCAAGTTACGGACCCAATCCGTGTAGTTTCTACCATCATCCTTCAACTTAGCTTTCTCTAGGAATGCATTAAAATTCAGAGGAACGGTAGCATGGGCCATTGATCTACAACATAGATATGCAAAACTATTAAGACTAAGTTCATGATAAATTAAGTTCAATTAATCAAATTACTAATGAACTCCCACTTAAATAAACATCCCTCAAGTTATCTAAGTCATACATGATCCAAAGCAAATAACCCATGTCTGATCATCACATGAGATGGGGTAGTCATCAATGGTGAACATCTCTATGTTGATCATATCTACTATATGACTCACGTTCAACCTTTAGATCTCTAGTGTTCCGAGACCATGTCCGTACATGCTAGGCTCATCAAGTTTAACCCAAGTATTCTGCGTGTGCAAAACTGCTTACACCCGTTGTATGTGAATGTAGAGTCTATCACACCCAATTATCATGAGGTGCTTCGAAACGACGAACTTTAGCAACAGGGCATACTCGGGGAGAACACTTTTACCTTGAAATTTAGTGAAGGGATCATCTTATAATGCTACTGCCGTTCTAAGAAAAATAAGATGCATGAAGGATAAACATCGCATGCAATCAAAATATGTGACATGATATGGCCATCATCATCTTGTGCTTTTGATCTCCATCTCCAAAGCATCGTCATGATCTCCATCCTCACCGGCTCAACACCTCGATCTCCATCATTTGCGTCGGGGTCGTATCGCCAACTATTCCTTCTACAACTATTGTTATGCATAGCGATAAAGTAAAGGGACAATTCCATTTCTCCCCCTAACTTGAACCCACACCTAGCATTTACCCCTAAATTTCGAGTATGCTCAAAAATACCCCTGCACCGCTAGGTGGTGTTATAGAAATACCCTTGAGCGCCGTTTCTGTTAGGTCAAAGGGGTTTGACCATGTGATTTGTCCAAAATGCCCCTGGACGGTACTAGTCCACATTTTGGTAAAGAAAAAAAACTAAGTCAAAGTTAGACTAATCAATGGAGACTGGTCAAATTTGGTTTTGGAGGCCCACATGTCATTCTCTCTTTAGTAAAGGGCCCATGAGTCAGTGGAACACTTAACTAGAGGGTTAGCATAAATCGCTTTTTAACGACAGCGGCTAAACGCCGGCGCCCGCGTGAAGGCACAACGGCGACGTACGGGAGGATGCCCGAGAGGTCTATGGGCTTCAGAGCGGTCCTGCGAGGCTGCGGGCATGAAGAAGAACTGGATTGAGTTGGTCGGAGACAGTGCGGTGGCTGTGAGGATGGGAAATAGTGAGCTCGAGCGGCGGTGATGGGCGGCGCTCATGGGGAGAGGTTCTCGGCGGTGCAGGGAAGCTCGAGGGTGCACCAGGACATTCGAGAGGTTGCCTTGGAGCTGAGTAATAAGGGGGGATCCTCCTAGATTCATGGCTAGAGGAGATCGGGCGGCCGCAATCCACCGGAGTTGGGGAAGACGATGAGTGAGCCGTCGATTTCGGGTGCCTTGGTCTAATTCATCATGCTGGAAAACAGATCGGCAAGTGCTCGATCTAATCGACCACAAACCACGCCTGCGAGCCTAGAGCTGGCCACCGCCGTCGGATGTTGGCCGCCGCCAGAGTTGAGCGAGAGAGAGAGACACAGAGAGGTAAAAGAGAATACAATTTTTTTTGGTGGGTCCACTTGTAAGTGACAGAGGAGGTGAGGGAGAGAGTTTTTTGTTTTTTTCTCGAGTAGGTCCCACCTGTAAGTGTCATATGCGTATAGGGGCAAAAATGGGTAGAAAATGTCCGATATCCAATCAAACGCCTTTGACCACACGGAAATGGTACGGAAGGGTATTTCTATAAGAAGCTTTGATGGAAGAGGGGCATTTTTGAGCATACTCGAAATTTAGGGGTAAATGCCAGGTGTGGGTTCAAGTTAGGGGGAGAAATGGAATTGTCCCTAAAGTAAAGCAATTACATGGCGATTCCATTTCATACAATAATCAAGAGACAACCCAAAGGCTCCTGCCGGTTGTCGATATTACAAAACATGATCATCTCATACAATAACGTATATCACATCACGTCTTGACCATATCACATCACGTCTTGACCATATCACATCACAACATGCCCTGCAAAAACAAGTTAGACGTCCTCTACTTTGTTGTTGCAAGTTTTACGTAGCCGCTACGGGCTTCTAGCAAGAACCGTTCTTACCTACAGCAAAAACCAAAATGATGATTTATCAAGTTTGCTATTTTAACCTTCTTCAAGGACCTGGCGAAGTCAAATTTGATTCAACTAAAGTAGGAGAAACAGACACCCGCCAGCCACCTTTATGCAAAACAAGTTGCATGTCTGTCGGTGGAACCGGTCTCATGTACGTGGACATGTAAGGTTGGTCCGGGCCGCTTCATCCAACAATACCCCCGAATCAAAATAAGACGTTGTGGTAAGCAGTATGACTATCACCGCCCACAACTCTTTGTGTTCTACTCGTGCATATCACACTACTACAACGAGGTGCTATACAAACGGGTTTTAACCCCTTTCCGCGATGGCATTTGGAACCGTCGCCTAGTGAGTGACTACGATAAGGGGGTCCTTCCCACACGACCCAGAAACTGTCGGGGATATGCCCTCCTGGCACACATGCTCGGCAAAATGAGGTCGTGTGCGACCGCTGAGCGATCAAATACAGTTATACTTACAGTAGTGCTAAAAAGTTCAATTATACAGGCGGAATCGTTTCCGGTCGTAAGCTCATCCCACACAGTCATTCCCCGCTAATCGTTTCTGTTCGTATATACATCCCACACAGTCGCTCCAAGGAAAACGTTTCTATTCGCAGGTACATCACTCACAATTTTCCCCGTTAAATCGTTTGTGATAGCATTTCCATTCCACACGGTATTAAAAAATTTATCGTTTGTGTTATTGAATGCATCACACATGATGCATAGAAGAAACTGTGTGGCAAAGGCTGTCCATCACACAGAGTTTTTATGTGGTAAACATTCGCGCCAGGTGGCCTAACACAAACAGTTTTAAAGAGGATGTCGTGTGTGATTTTTCATTAATCCAACATGGTTTATTCCTAGAAACTGTGTGTGTTGCCTGAGGTCATCGCCCATGGTGTATTCTCAATAACCGTTTGCAATAGAAAAACCAAATTAGCAGGCTTATTATCCTATTATTAATAATCCATTTATTAACCTAATTAACATTTCATATTAAGCACACAATATATTTCATTTTCATAATTGAAATACATCAGAGTACAACATCATATAGCTTCAGCACTCAGCTACCCCATTACACAACTGCACTAGCACCAAGTTTCACATGCAACATCTATAACCTTTCGAAATTAGCATCATAGACGGTACATAGACAGATGTATCTCATCTGGAAAACCGCTGAAGTAGAAGGCGAATATTGAGCCTTCATTGATGTTGAAAGTCTTTGCAACTTAGGCCAGTGCCTATGGATGATTGACCGTCCATCCTTCGTCCTCTTCAGGAACACTTCAATATTGAACCGTGGGTGTTGTATGAATACCTTCCTCGCCTCCTGACCCTATAGGTGGTTTGAGAGGTAATCATCAGTGAACTGCTTTGGAAAGGCCTGAAAACAAGGATGTGCATAAATATCTTCTCTACATTGGAAATGGGGCAAAGGAATAAAAAAGGCAAGGTATAATAGTTAGTACCATCCTGTAGTGAACTGATGTCTTCTTCATTGTGCAGACAAAGATCTTGTTGTTTTTTGTCGCTAATTTCTCCTAACAATCTTTCTGAGTTTCTTGACATGACTGATATTCATGGACAGCTCATTTCCCCATATGCAAAAAGGGTCGAACAGTGGGTCAAAACCTCTGACAGAAGGACCTACATGTACAAGACCAAATTGTTAAAAAACCTAAATATTAGAATGGTTCCTGCAATTGCACAATAATGTGCTATTAGACAAAGGACCATGCATGTGGAAACCTCGATTCTAAACCTAAACCTATATATTAGAATGGTTCCTGCAATTGCACAATAATGTGCTATTAGACAAAGGACCATGCATGTGCAAACCTCGATTGTAAACCTCAGTGCTTCCCATTGTTTCCCCGCAACACATATAAGGTAGTTAGTGATCAGGTTAAGTGAGGGTCCACATGCTATTAGTAAAATATGTTGATGAAAAATATGCACATTGGAGATTCATCAGATTCATTCAAGCCACACGAAAAACCTATTTATCCAAACCAAGCATGATTAAGAACTAGGAAATATAGCAATTGTATATGTTTCTCATGTATTAAGTGCAGCCAAATTCGATTATTTCTCACATTCACAACAATACAAAATTCTACCCACGACAATTGGACATCGCATTGCAGAATTGAACCAAGCAGTTAACTAAACACCACAACAAGTTAACCAAGCATTTACTGAGCACCACATTGCACAATATAACATACTCCTAATAGAAGATCAGATAGTTAACCAAACCAAGCATGCTTAACAACTTGGAAATATAGCAATTGTATTTGTTTCTCATGTATTTAGTATGGACAAATCCAATTTATTTCTCACATGGTATACAATAACAGAATGCACCCATAACAATTGAACATGACATTGCAGATTGAACCAAACAGTTAACTAAACACCACAACAAATGAACCAAACATTAACTGAGCACCACATTACACAATGTATAACATATTAGAAGATCAGACAGTTAACCAAACCAAGCATGCTTGACAACTTGGAAATATAGCAATTGTATTTGTTTATCATGTATTTTGTAAAGAGAAATTCGATTTATTTCTCACATGGAAGACAATACAAAATTGCACCATCAAGAATTGAACATCACATTTACATAATTGAACCAAACAGTTAACTGAACACGACAACTAATTAACCAAAAAGTTAATAAGTGAGCACCATATTGCATGACATATAGAACATATACACTAGAGCAACAGACTGCATGGTAAAAGTAGATAGCACAATTCACTAGAATTTGTTAAGGAAAGGCAGTAGCTAGCAAACTGAACATGGGTCCTTATAGTGAGCTAATAAGACAAGATACTCCTCATTGTCAGAGATATCGATGACGATTGGCTCCTTGGACATGGAAGAGGGTGAGGCCTCCGTGTCGTGGGTGCCCTCGTCATAGTGGTGAGTTGCCTGAGCTGCTCTGGGCACCAACCTGCTGGCTCTCGAGTTGAGGTAAGCACATGCATGCTAAGAAAACACCTCGTAGTCTTCGTCGAAGGCACCGAGGGTGGCCTCGAGAAAACGCCATGAACGGTCGTTTATAGCAGCCAACCGCGTCGCGGCATCGGCGCACAAGGCATCCATGGTGGCCTCGACGGCGAGGTGCTCCTCCAAGATCTGGGGGTCGGCACGAATGGCAGCCATCGCGACCTGATCCGCGCGTGCGACCGCGATTTGCTTCTCCACTGCCAAATGCTCCTTGAGCTCCTGGCTATACTACGTGCACCATGGCTTAGGGCGGTGCTTATTTGGTGGAGGGGTCGGTGATTTGGGTGGAAAGTGTCACGCCAGTGGTCTGGGCATGTGGGATGTGGAAGGAGGAGAATGATGGGGGTCGGGTGTGGATTACCTACCTGGATAGACGAGGCCGAGCAGCGTGAAGGAGGATCGTCGGCGAGGAGGCGGCACTACAAGCAAGGAGTGAAGGTTTCAACTTGGAAAGTGTTGGGGATATAACTCCTAGGTATGACCCGCCCAGGAGGGGGCGGGTCATGCCATTGGCTACTTAAGCATGAAGATGGCGGTTCATGGATCAAGCTTATTGAAGGCCCAAGGCCCGGAGGCGACTCAAGGCCCAAAGGTGTGAACCACCAGGGGATGACTTCTTCTGTACGGCAAGCTTAGTTAGGAATCGAGCCAGTCACATTTGTGTGAGCCGAACGAGACTCTGTAAGCCGCCATGCATCAACCTATATATAAGGGGTGACCCGGCGGCGGGTTAACTCAAGAAAATGATCAATCATGCACTAGGTCAAGCGTATTCGCTCCCTGGTAATCGAAACCCAAGCAATACAATTGAAAGCAAGAGTAGGCTTTTACCTCATTGAGAGGGGCCGAACCTGGGTAAACTCTTTGTGTCCTTTGTCCAGTTCAACCCCATTGAGATAACCTAGTTGCGATGGCTCCACACCTAAGTCCTTTTGCTAGGACATCTGCCGTGTTAAGTCCACAACAGAAAGGAAGGCATAACCAGGGGAAATGTGGCTTTTGGTAAGGGGGAGGGGGCGGGGAGGTAGATATTTCCGCGGAGGCCAAAAATTTTGAATCGATCCAGCGAAAAAACTGGCACGCAAAGTGTCATCAGACACGGTCCCTTATTCAGCATTGTGTACGATTTGTGAACATCACAAACGATTTAGGTAGCTTAATCCATGTGTGATGAGTTTGAACGTCAAAAATTTTGGTTCGAATTTCCCTGGTTACAGTGGTCATCCACATCATTGCATAATTTGCATACACAAAGGAGACTACAGCACACCCACACTTCTTAATTGAGCAATTTCAACAATTAAACAGAGCTAGCTAACCTAAACATTACTCTAACAAATTAAAGATTGGTGCTCTTAATTAAACAAAACAAAGAGTACTACTATGGCTGGTGCTCGTCGATCTCCGCCGCCATCCGCATCAGCCATATCTTTGGAATAGGCCGCCACGAGCTTGGTGTTGGCGGACGAGATCTTGGCTTGGGTGGGCTCCATCATGGCAAGGTAAGCCATGCAAGAATGGAGGGCTTCTCGAACGCTCTCGACAATTGCCAAGTCTTCGGCCGTGGGTTGCCGGCCGTTGTTGGAGAAGCTTCGTTCGATTTGTGTGGTGACCGCTATGAGCTGGGCGTGGATGGCCTCGACATGGTCGTGGGTGGCCTCCAACAGGGCTAAGGCCACCATTGCAGAACCAACAGCTGTTGTGCCGCTCTCGCCAGTTTCTATCCCCGAGGCAGATGTTGCTGCCACCACCTGAGAAGCAACATCGGCCGTTTGGGCTGCCTTGGCCGCCCGATCGCAGATTGCGGCCGCACTCACGAAGCTTGTTAGCAAGCGACTGGCGACTGCGGCCATGCTCTCATTGGAGTGGGCCGCCGAAGTTGCCCTCACAAAGCGGGTCCACGTCCCCATCTTTCACCGCGACAATTGAATAGTGAAATGATATTTGGGGATCGAGCTAGTGTGCTCGACACGCCGGCTGTGGACTGTAGCCAGGCACCTTCTTGTGTAAGCCGTATGTGTGTTATACACCAACAGTGCTCCAGGATATTTTGTACTGCATCTCACAGGGTTGGTGATAATAAACTGTGTGCGATCTACTTGATTTTTCGTCTTGATTTGAATGACATAATGGGGTCACAACTGCAAAGGATGGTGTTTGAATTGCTAGCACTTTTATCTGTAGTGAACATGCAACTATAGATGTGTCGTCAATTTTTTTTTGGAATTATTCAGGGTTCGTTTGGACATTTTTATACATTAACTTGGTTTTCTAAGCATTTCAGGTGCACATTTCAAATTAAACTACATGCACATGCTCCGGTGCACCAAAATGGGTTGTAAAATGATATATGTGTCCATGGGTTGATGCTTATGTCCCATTCAAGAAATGGTGATGAATTTCAAACACCATGGCATCGTGGCTCTCCGGCAAACGTTGAGGTGCTTGCTTTTGTAATTCTAGGAAATACAAAACTCGTCTAAAATTCATGAACCTTGGCATGCTATCATGGAACGGCATCAACATGTTGGGGTAAAAAAATATTGTACCACTTGGGGCAAGTTATGGTATAAGCTTCTCGCAAACCAGAGCTTCTCTCACAACAAGCCTGATGGTTTTGGTAGGGAACGTGCCACCTTGGTGGACGAAACGATATCTGTTGCCTCTTCTTCCTTTCAATTTTTTCTCGTGTCAACATATAACAACAGGACTGTTGTGCAATTTTTGGGATTTTTGAGGTTTGCTTGGACATTTTTATACATTAACTGAGTTTTCTATGCATTCATGTGCATAATTCAAATTTAAACTACATGCACATGCTCCAGTGCATATAAACGGGTTGAAAAATCAAATGTGTGTCCTTGGTTGCAACTTTAGGTCCCATGCATGAGAATGAATTTCAAACACCTTTGCCATTGTCGCTCGGCCGCTAACATTGAGATACATGGTTTTAAAATTCTAGTAAATCGAAAACTCGTCTGAAATTCATGAAACTTGACATGCTATCATGGAACGGTATCAACATGCAGTGGTAAAAGTATTGTCCCATTTGGGGCAGGTTGGGGTATAAGCTTCTCACAAACCAGAGCTTCTGGCAACAAGCCTCATGGTTTCGATAGGGAACATTTCACCTTTCCGAACGAAATGATATTCGTTACCTCTTCTTGATTTCAATTTTTTTCTCTAGTGTCAACATAGAACAACAGGAGTGTTGTGTTAAATTTTGGAATTTTTCGGGGTTCGTTTGGACATTTTTATACAAATTGAGTTTTCAATGCATTTATGTGCATAATTCAAATTTGAACTACAAGCACATGCTCTAATGCGTATAAATTGGTTGGAAATTCAAATCCGTGTCCTTGGTTGCATACTTAGGTCCCATGCAAGAAATGGGAATGAATGTCAAACACCCTGTCACCGTCACTCGGCCGCAAACATTGAGATACCATGTTTTAAATTCTAGTAAATTCAAAACTCGTCTGAAATTCGTGAAACTTGGGATGCTATCATGGAGCAGCATCAACATGTCGTGGTAAATTTTTTGTCCCATTTGGGGCAGGTTTGGGTATAACCTTCTCATAAACCAGAACTTCTCACAACAAGCCTGATGGTTTTGATAGGGAACGTTTCACCTTTCTGGACGAAACGATATCCGTTGCCTCTGTTGATTTCAATTTTTTCTCTAGTGTCAACTGTTAACATAGAACAACAGGAGAGTTGTGTTAAATTGTGAAATTTTTTGGGGTTCGTTTGGACATTTTTATACATTAATTGAGTTTTCAATGCATTTATGTGCATAATTCAAATTTGAACTACAGGCACATGCTCTAATACATATAAATTGGTTGAAAATTCAAATATGTGTCCTTGGTTGCATACTTAGGTCCCATGCAAGAAATGGGAATGAATGTCAAACACCCTGCCACCGTCACTCGACCGCAAACATTGAGATACCTGGTTTTTAAGTTCTAGTAAATCCAAAACTCGTCTGAAATTCATGAAGCTTGGCATGCTATCACGGAGCGGAATCAACACGCAGTGGTAAAAAAAATTGTCCCATTTGTGGCAGGTTTGGGTATAAGTTTCTCACAAACCAGAGCTTCTCACAACAAGCCTGATGATTTCCGTAGGGAACGTGCCACCTTTGGGGACAGAATGATATCTGTTGCCTCTTATTGCTTTCAAAAAATTCTACTGTCAACATAGAACAACAGGAGTGTTGAGTTAAATTTTGGAATTTTTTGGGGTTCGTTTGGACATTTTTATACATTAACTGGGTTTTCTAGACATTTTATGTGCATAATTCAAATTTGAACTACATGCACATGCTCCAGCGCATATAAATTGGTTGAAAAATAAAATATGTGTCCCTGGGTGCATGCTTAGGTCCCGTGCAAGAAAGGGAATGAATTTCAAACACCAGGGCACTATTGATTGCCGGCAAAACATTGAGATACTTTGTTTTTAAATTCTAGTAAATCCAAAACTAGTCTATGAAACTTGGCATGCTATCATGGAATGGCACCCGACATGTTGTGGTATTTTTCCTGTCCATTTTGAGAGAAGGCGCACTCGAATAACAACCAACAAAGGCATTTTGAAACAAATAGCCGCCAATCTAACATCGCAAACGTTTTAGATAGAACACCCGTATGTAAACCGACAGCTTCCCTAGTAAGCCAAGGGAAAATGTGCCGAGCAGGATTTGTGCAGCTCTTCATTGCAAACGTTTTAGATAGAACACATGTATGCAAAGTGAGATCTATGGTCTTCCGCAGTAAGCCAAGGGAAAATTAGCCGTGCAGGATTTGTGCACCTCTTCAACGTAAGCGGTTCAGATTGAATAAGGTATGCAAAGTGAGACTTCGGCGCTAAGCCAAGATAAAATTGGGCAAGCAGGATTTGTACCTCCCTTCAATGCAAACAGTTTTTTTGCATGACCCGTGTGCAACCACGTACAGACAATTTGGTAAGATTTGCATATGTCATATTGGGTATATTGCCATTTGTCGATCTGAAAAGATTGACATTTGTTGATCTAGTAACATTGCCATTTGTCAATCCTTGTAACACTGCGATTTGTCAAAATATGCAACTAAAAATCACTAGCACTATCTAATTTTGCAACTAAAATTCACTAATTAACCATATATTTCATTCATAGATTAAGTAGTCGTTCTTAATTTATACAAATAGTTCAACTCAACAGCTGAACCGACCAAACTTTTTCCCAATTGTTGCCAACCACACACTGAAAATAGCTAGTTCAACTATATATACTAGCTAATTTTGAGTATATTGTACAGTTCCACCACATCTATAGTCAGATGAACTGAACAAAATAGCCCCTAAATACTACTACTACTATGGAGGGGCTTTGTACTACTTCTGGCATCCTCTCCTCTACCGAGCGTGCTCAGTAAGAGGAAGAGGAGGAGGAGCCTACTGATGAGCTGGACAACTGCAATACGGTGCCTGTCGCTGTTGCACCTTCACCGATGCTCACCTCAAACGCCCTCTGCCGCTCCAGACGACCCCTCTAGAAGCGGTCGGACTGCACGTGTCTCTCCTGATTCCTCGCATCTGTGTCGGCATGTGCTGCGGCCACGACTGCGGTAAGGCTCTTTGTATGCTCGACGAGGCGCTCCTCCTCATCCAGCAGGAACTCAATGTAGCGCGCAAGGTCGCCGACGCACGTGCGGGCCTCCACCTCCACCTCCCTTCTTCGGGCGATGGTGGCGGAGCGGGTGATGATCCCGGCGGTCGGCAGTGGGCTGGCGGCCACGGCGGCCGACGATGGGGTGGCGGCCACGACCACCACCTCCCACCTTCGGGCCACGGTGGCGGAGCGGCTGATGGCCACGGTGGCCGGCAGTGGGGTGGCGGCCACGACGGTCACCTCCCGCCCTCGGACCGTGGAGGTGGAGCGGGCGATGGCCCTGGCTTTCAACGGTGGTGTGGCAGGAACGACGGCTGGCAACAGCTACCAACAGGCAGCGGCGGCGAAGCATGTGGTGGGTGTTCTGCGCGCACCCAACAGGGACGCCACGTGCACTACACTACACCGGGGACTGCGCTGCCGCCGCGGTGTAGCCTCCCAGCTGGAGCTGTCCTCTAATGATGGTGGAGTGGCTGAGCAACGACGACGGACCGGTGCCATTGGCGATTATGGAGAAGAAGACGAGATAAGCTACAAGGAGGGAGGGGAAAATGCGATGCAGTACTCGCCGGCCATGAGGGTTCATATAGTAGGCTGTTAAGTATTGGGATTTTGGGGGATTTCACCGAGTCGGGCGGGAAGCTTGCACGGGAACCTGCGCGGTTGCGCGAGGACGGGATCACCACCATTTGGCCAAAAGAACGCCCCCGCGTGCCGCTCAAGCTTGCGCTTGAAGCCGTCTACGGCACCGGGGTGCCAAGACGTGTGAGAGGAGGACGAAAGGACACGTACACATACAATTAATAGAAAAAGTTTGCGATTTAATTACCTACTATACCCCCGTCCTGGTTTATAAGTAGGATTTAACTAATAAAATATGAATGCATGTCGCCAAAGATTATATCATTGGATTCGTATTTGTACATAGTTTCCAGTTATATAATTTTTGTAACATGCATTAACATTTTGTTGGTTAAATTTAAGGTTATATACCAGCAAGCGCTTGCCTACAACACACACGACTTATTCCATCACAAACAACTCGGATGGATCAACTGTATGCCACGTATCGCACACGCAACCCTAAGCTGACTCGTGCTTGATGTCTCCGACATCGCCCACACAGTTTGTTTTATTTGCCACGTATCACTGTGCTAGCCTCTGCTCGCGTCCCTCGGAAAGCTCTGCTCGTCATTAGGCGCCGCACCGTGCAGTGCTCGCTGTTAGGTGCCGCGGCACGCTTCGCTCGCGTCCGTCGGCGTGCTCGGCTTGTGGACAGCTTTTCCTTGCGTGCTCAACTACTATATGCACCGTTGAGGCGACCATGGAGCGCTCTGCTCGCGTCCCTCCCCGCGCGCTCTGCCAGCGGTTGGGCCTGCGCACGATCACGTCGAGGGCCCCATATGCATGCGGTTGCGCCGTGCTCATCACCACGCGATGCAGTTACGTGGGGCATGATGGAGTTACGCGCTGCAAATTAGAACTGCCATCAGGGCGTGCCGATATTCCAAGCCATCCGGCTTCCCCTTTAATTCCCGTGGCCATTATAACCTTAATCTCTTCAACCTTTTGATCACACCCCACAACAAAACAAGCATACCCACGACGACCCATAGAGAGGGGATGTCTGGCGGCGCTCCAATGGAGTTCGGCGAGCATAAAGTGGAGACCCATGCGAGGGAGACGGATCTCTCGGTGGTGTACACCATTGACTTGGCCATGGTGGACGGCTACATCAACACCGTTGAGCAGTTGCTTGCTCGAGACAAGTACAAGGTGGTCAGCATCGACCTCCAGTACACCGCCGGTCGTCCCAACATAGATCGGAAGGTTCCCGTCGCCCAGTTGTGCGTGCTCCGTCATGTCTTCATCTACCACTACTGCATGGCCACAGAGCCTTCCGACCGTTTTGCCAGGTTTGTCAACAGCACCGACTACAAGTTCTCTATGGTGGAAACCACCGACGATGTAAAAGTGCTCAAGGTTACAGGCTTGGCCTGCAAGAACCTTGTCGAAATCCGTGAGCACTATAGGGTCTGGGGCAGCATGAAGAAGCACTCCTTGGTTGAACTCGCCTCGGTCATCATCGACCCATACTACGAAAAGATGAAGCAGGATGCCAATAGAACACGTCCCGTATCCTGGCACGGGGCCTGGATGCGGCAAATGGATGAACCTTACCTCAGGTTGGCTGCCAAGAGTGTGTACACATGCTACGAGATGCATAGGCGGATCGTTGACATGAGGAAGTGCCTCGTTACCCAAATCGACGAGGCCGGATCAAGCCACAAGCAGAGGAAGCGTCACAAGAAGTAGATGGTGACCAGATGATCATTTATCCTAATTAATCATGCATGTAATGTATGGTTTACTTTGGTGTGTGGAAATGTCATGTGTGTAGTAGCCACCTATGTAATTATGCATGTAATAGTTTACTTTGGTGTGTGCAAATGCCATGGTTGTAGTAGCCACCTATGTAAGTGGATGTTTAATTTGGTTATGCAACCATGTCCTTATAAGTGTGTGTGTGTGTGTGTGTGTGTGTGTGTGTGTGTGTTGTTCTGTATGCAATCCCATCACACAACACACACGTCTTATTAGCAGCAATCGTCTGTGTTATTATCGGTCTTTGCACACATTCCTGATTACAGACTCGTTTGCCACATATCACACACATCTTGTTATATTGAACCATTTCTGTTCTCTTGTCTCAACGCAAACAGTTCAACTGAGTGAACCGCATGTCGTATATCGCACACACCTTGATCTGGCTGACCGTTTCTTTTGTGTTTCCTAATTACAAATAGTTCATCCGAGTGAACTGTATGCTGTATATCGCACACACCTTCATCTGGCTGCCTGTTTCTTTTGTTCCTCTTCATTGCAAACAGTTAATTGAACTGAACCGTATGCCCTTAATCGCACAAGCAACTAAAATTTGAACCATGTTTGATTCATCCATCATCGCAAACGTTTTGCATCTTTTTTGACGGTTTTTTTACAGCACCGTTTGCGATCATTGCATTGCACACAGTTTCGTCGAAGGGTCTCTGATCGTAGTGTCGCGTTAGCAGCATCATGCAGTAGTGTCATCTACGCATAGACCTGGCTCATGATGCTACTGTTGGGAAAGGTTGCATGGAAAACAAAAAAAATTGTACGCACATGCAATATTTATCCATGGAGGTGCATAGCAACGAGGGGGAAAGTGTGTCTACGTACCCACATAGATCATAAGCGGAAGCGTTTAGTAACGTGGTTGATGTAGTCAAACTTCTTCGCGATCCAACCGATCAAGTATTGAACGTACGACACCTCCGTGTTCAGCACACGTTTAGCTCGATGACGTCCTCGTCTTCTTGATCCAGTAAGACAGCAAAGTAGTGGATGAGTTCCGACAGCACAACGGCGTGGTGACGGTGGTAGTGATGCTATCTCTGCAAGGACGTCGCCTAAGCACTACGAAAATATGACCGAGGGACGAAACTGTCGAGGGGGGCGCCGCACACGGCTAAGAGATTGTCGTGGTTATGTGTGGTGCCCTCCTCCCACATATATATAGGTGGGGGAGAGGGGAATAGCCAGGAGGTGCCCCAAGTAGTTCTGAATCCCACTTGGGCTCCTTCCCTAGCCGTGCCCCCCCTTCCTTATTTTCTCCGGGGGAAAACAGAAAGGGGAGGAGAGGAAGGCAAGGGGGCCGAATCCCCCCTTTCCTTTTCTCCCAAGGCCGGCTTCCATAAGAGGGGTATGCCAGCCCCTTGTGGGCTGGTGTGCTCCCCTCTCTTGGCCCATGTGGCCCATTAACCTCCCGGGGTGCACGGAACCCCTTCAGGTGATCCAATGACTACCCGGTACACTCTGAAACTCTCCCGGTGTCTGAATATCATCGTCCTATATATCAATATTTACCTTCGGACCATTTCAGAGATCCTTGTCATGTCTGTGATCTCACCTGGGACTCCGAACAACATTCGATCACCAAATCATATAACTCATATAACACTATATCGTCAACGAACGTTAAGCGTGCGGACCCTACGTGTTCGAGAAGTATGTAAACATGACCGAGACACCTCTCAAGTCAATAACCAATAGCGGAATCTGGATGCCCATATTGGTTCCTACATATTCTACAAAAATCTTTATCGGTCGAACCATTATGACAACATACCTAATTTCCTTTGTCTGTCGGTATGTTACTTGCCCAAGATTCGGTCGTCGGTATCTTCATACTTAGTTCAATCTTGTTACAGGCAAGTCTCTTTACTCGCTCCATAATACATCATCTTGTAACTAACTCCTTAGTCATTTGGTTGCAAGCTTATTATGATGTGTACTACCGAGAGGGCCTAGAGATACCTCTCCGATACTCGGAGTGACAAATCCCAATCTCGATCCATGCCAACTCAACAAACACCTTTGGAGATACCTGTAGAGCATCTTTATGATCACCCAGTTACGTTGTGATGTTTGATAGCACACAAGGTGTTCCTCCGGTATTCGGGAGTTGCATGATCTCATGGTCGAAGGAACATGTATTTGACATTCAAGAAATTAGTAGCAATAAACTGAACGATCATATTCTAAGCTAACGGATGGGTCTTATCCATCACCTCATTCTCCTAATGATGTGATTCCGTTATCAAATGACAACACATGTCTATGGTTAGGAAACATTTACCATCTTTGATCAACGAGCTAGTCTAGTAGAGGCTTACTAGGGACACGGTATTTGTTTATGTATTCATACATGTATTTAAGTTTCCGATCAATACAATTCTAGCATGAATAATAAACCTTTATCATGAATAAGAAAATATAAGATAACAACTTTATTATTGCCTCTAGGTTATATTTCCTTCAGACAAAAGATGTCATGCAAGTTCTTCTCATAAGCACGTATGGCTATTTACGGAATACATGCCTATATTATATTTATGAACTAGAGCTAGTTTTGTATCGCCCTAGGTTATGACTGTTATATGATGAATATCATCCAACGAATTCACAGATCCAATGCCCAGGAGTTTTTCACATATTGTTCTTACTAAGTTACTACTGTTATTGCTATTATCACAACTGCTACAAAATCATTGCTATCACTGTTACTGTTACTACTACTGTTACCATTGCCATCAAAAATTATCATATTACTGTGCTACTGATCATCTTGCTACAGATAATTAATCTCCAGGTGTGGTTGAATTGGAACTCAGCTGCTAATACATGCAAATATTATTTGGCTCCCCTTGTGTCAAATCTATAAATTTGGGTTGAATACTTTACCCTCGAAAACTGTTGCGATCCCCTATACTTGTGGGTTATCAGCCACTGGTCGCAAGCGGACACAGGGAGACAGGGAGGGGTCACCATGTCGGCGTGCTTGTCGGCCTCGTCCACGTACTGCCGGCGGCGAGCAGTGGTAGTGGTTCGAAGCAGCGGATGGAGGCGTCGGCTTGATGGGGAGCTCAGGAGAGCATGAGAAGATCTAGATCTAGATCCTACAACACAACACTTGTTGCGGTGGGGGAATTGCAACAACGGCTCGGTTGAGAAAACTAGTCTGGGTAATACATTGCTCCGAGCCATCTAACTAAAATCCTATTCGACGACCATGGAGCCGACGGACGCGTTCATTATTATCGGTCGGGTGGTTTAAATCATTTCCCATATTTATATGAAAAATATCAACATCTACCATGCTAAAGTTATACAATATGAAAATTTAAGTCATGACACATCGACTGATTTTGATTTAATATTGTGAATGTTGGTATTTTTTCTATAAAGTTGATCAAATTTTACGAGGCTTGACTTTAGATAAATCTTATATGCGAAAGGACCGGAGGGAGTACTAGCCGAGATGTAAAAGGTCTGTACTATTTAAATCAATAGATAGTCAAGATTGCGTAGAGATAGATGTGTTCGGTTTGTCAATTAAACTATATGGGTCAGTTCCTGTATAAGGTCATGTATGTGCACCATGTAAAAGGAGGATATGTTGTTTAATGAGAAAGACATGTGTATTTTTGAGGGTAGACACCCGTATCAAGTTTTTGAGGTAACTTTAGAAATCCTCCCTGTTGTGATTTCTGCGAGGAAATTGTTTTGCGCGTGAGTTGCCGTCGTCAAGATTGTATCTCTCGTGCTGAGCCGCGAGGTTCAAACCCTCTACTTCGTGTAAATCACGTGCGCGGGGTAGAGTTGCTGCTATTGAAGGTGGGGTATCATGAAAGATCGGTCCGCAACAACAGATCAAATATCGCCATCGTGGTTCGGTCTACATCAATACTTGTGAGATTACTACCATTTAATTGACATATTATTACCTCGTTAGTTATCAGAATGAACTAACTTCGCTGTCAGATGGTTGAACGTCGATATGGATGACTAAAAGACTTGCTTCATGGTACTTGCTCTTCTTACTTATTGTTCATAGTAGAAAACTCACTCTCTTTATATGCAAAACATTGCAAAGTTTAAAAATATACACAGTTATTGTCTGATGACTATACACAATCATTGTGGCAATAGTTCATCATTAAGATGACAACTATGGTGCCATAACTTGGCAACTAGTGGCGATGAAAATCATAGAAACATTTCAACATGAAGTCTTGTTTTGAAGCCCTCGTAGAGATGAACCCGCCGGTGAAAACATATCGCCAATCGGATCAACGATTTGGGAGACAAATAGTTTCAAAAATAAAAGGTCAAATATTGCAATGATTTCAGCATGATGTGCAAGATTCATGCATGTCTTCTCTCTATAAAGCGAAAACCCCGTTGGAATGGCCGCAGCAGGAGTGCATTACTTAATAGAAATTTACCCTACTGATAAAACATGTTAAGTAGAATCACAAAGGAAACTTTGTTATATGTAAAACTTTTTTACTCTATTTTAAAAATATTCATGAGTTTAAAACGAATATTAGTGACAATAAAAACTCTACTCATGTACCTCGGAAGAGTGCATTACAGAAAATAGTCATCCAACCCCTCTACGCGGATCTCTGCCATTTTTGCCTCCACCATACAGAGAATCAGCAGTGCACTCTCTTGCGTGAGGTCGCGCAACCCATGAACTGTCGTGGGTTGGCAGTTCCAGCAGAGAGTATTCATTGGGCCCTATTCCTCCCCGTGAGAGCGTACCCGTAACGCCATTTCTTCTTTTTCGGGAAGGTAATTTCTTTGCTTTCTCAAGGCCCCTCGGAGAAATATATGCAGGTGGTGGAGGCGGCGTGGGAATCAGCCAAAGATCCCACACCGCTCCTCCCTGAGGGTTGCATGAGAGCAGGACCAAACTGCTTTCGGGCCGAAGTATCATCCTCAGTTTTATCTACCTCCTCGCAATCACATTTCTGTAATAAGTAGATGATACCTCGAGCGTTGCTGCGGAAATTTTGTACATGATATGAAAAAACCATGATTAAATACTACTCTCCATGCCTTATCGGAATAAAAAATAAATTATGATATCGGATGTTTTAAATACAAAATATGCTAACATGAATAAAATAGGATCAAGCCCCCTTGTACATTAACACCGTGATGATCCCACAAAAATCCAAAGAAGTTAAGGCTAAACTGAGCATGTACCAAAAACAAAATGGACTATAGCCGACAAAAAAAGTTAGTAAAATCGCCCCATGCCTTATCAAAGTAAATAAGTTTACTATCTGCCATATTCTCCATTTAGCTTCTGATTAGTAAAAAGTAAGTGTGAACGTCATATTTGAATCGAATTCTGATAGTCTGATCTATAAACAAATTAAGTAATCTTTGTTTCATTGTTCCCTGACAATATCCAATGTAAATCTCTAAATGAGTACTATACTGGATTATTTGTCCTATTAATCCTAGGGAAAAGTTAGATCTGTTGCTATTTGTTGTCTACATCCTCTAAAATAACAATGAAAGGATGAGGTGTGCCCAAATCTCATGGTGAAACGTCTGAACACAACCTCTTGAGAAACCACAACTGGATCTCTCATCTTATCAAACACCAAATTTCACAGGGTTCAACATCATTCAACAATTTGCATACTATTTTTGAAAAATTTAAATTCTTAATTTATGTTGTCTAACAAAAGATATATAAAGATTCTTTCTTTAGTGTACACAAATGACGACTTGCATAGGGTGGCTAGCTGCACACGCAAGGTACTAGAGGTTGTCTGGTTGATTTTTGTTGTGGGCTTTTCTGTGGAAGAAATTAAAAAACAAGGTGATTTTTTGTCCGGGGCTTTGTTGTGGAAAAATAAAAAAACAACGTGATTTTTGCAAAAAAAAAAGCATTGTGCTATCACTGACAGCAGGCCCCACGCCATGTGGCATGCCTCGTCAGCGTCGCTGCCTAAACCGTATTTGCATGTCCGATGTGGGGAATAAAAAAGATCAAAATAGGTAATAAGAAAATATTTTGATGGAAGGAATTGAAGGGAGACTGGACTAACATATGCATCAGGGCTACTGATCTTGCCATAGGAAAAGCTAGCAATTTTGTATTCCATTGTCATGGCTAGCTGGATCTCACCTAGCAAGGCTAGTTCGGATTAATGCTCTCCTAGGCATCCTCAAAACATCGAGTCAATTAGACTGGTGGTGCTAGAACTTGCTTAAACAACCACTTTAGTGCTAGAACTTGTGGTATACATTAAAGTGGTGCAAAAACTTAGCTCGAACATGCAAATACGGTGTTAATCACGTTTGTATACGGCAATGATGCTGATGAGGCATGCCACATGGCGGGGGGCCTGCTGTCAGTGATAGCACAATGCTTTTTTGCAAAAATCATGTTGATTTTTTTTATTTTTTCATAGAAAAGCCCTGGACAAAAAATCACCTCGTTTTTTTAATTTCTTCCATAGAAAAGCCCACAACAAAAATCGACCAGACAACCTCTAGTACCCTGGACGTCCTATGCGCCGCTTATTGTGGCAAGGAGTCGTAGTTTCGCATAGGAGACGACTCACCTGGGCCGGCCCACTAGCTCTCCTCCGCAGAATGAAAAATCACAAAAACGAAAAGAGGGCTAACTAGGATTTCAACCGACGAACTGCTGTATATGCGCACCGTGCGCTTGCCACTGCAGCACGCGAGCTACTCTGCCAAATACGCAGAGCCAGAATTAAAGAACCTGAACAAGTCCATAGCCACTGTAGTAACTGAGGTTTATTGCATACAATTACATTTTAAAACTTCTATTAAAATTTCAAGCGTAAAAAGGAAAAACATTTTGAAACGCAAACATTATTGGGGAAGTGAATAGAAACTAAATCCAAGTAGGAACAAAAAATTGAATACGAGAATATTTTCTAAATTATGAACTACTTTTCGTAAACGCAAAACATCTTTTCCAAAACAAATAATAAAATTGAAAAAGTGATAATTTTTTTAAAAACTAAACTATTTTCAATAAATTCGAGAATATTTGGAATTTGTGAACTAATTCCTAAAAATTGAACATTTTTTAAATTTGGGAACAAATTTTGAAAACTGTAGCTTTTCTAGAATATGTGAACAAATTTGGAAAACAAGAACATTTTTTGAAATTCCAAATATTTTAGAATTTGTGAACAAAAATTAAACATGTGAACAATTTTAACTTATCAACAAATTTGAAAAAATGAACATTTTTGGAATATGCAAACAAACTTTGAAAACGAAAATATGTTTTTGAATTTGCGAACAAATTTACAAAATGGGAATAATTTTTGAAATTCCAGAACATTTTTGAATTTGCGAACAAAATTTGGAAACACTAACATTATTTATGAAATAGTCAAACATTTTTTATTTGTGAACAAAATTCAAATATGTAAACATTTTTTGAATTTGTGAACAAATGTTTGAAAATGGGAACATTTTTGAAGACAAATAGTTTTTGGTTTATAACAAAATCTAAAAAGGTGAACATTTCTTGAGTTATCTGGATTTTCTGAAATGAAGCAAACATTTTTTGATTTACCTAACATTTTCTGAAATGAGCGAACAAATTTTGAAATTACTTTATAACAATTTATGAACAAAATTTGAAAAAGTAAAAAAAAATGTAAAAAATGAATAAAGTTTGTAAGAGGTGAACACTTTTTGTAAAAAAGAACTATTTTTGAGAAAGGGAAAAGATGAACATTTTTTTAGATCTGTGAACAATTTTGTGAGAAAGGGAACAAATACTCTAAATGCGAATATTTTTAAATTTTTTAAGAACAAGAAATGTTTTGTATTTTTGAACAAATTTTGGAAATGAGAACATTTTTTAAATTAATGAGCAAAATTTGAAAATGGGAATATTTTTTAAAAATTTGAACATTATTCGTGAATCTCAAACAAAATCTTCAGAAATCACAGTTTATTTAGAAATTACAAGTATTTTTTCAAATTAGCATACATTTTCTAAAATGTAAACATAAGTCAAAAATAGGAACAAAATTTTGTATTCTGAACAACATTTGAAATTTCCAAACATTTTTTGAAAAAAGTAAAATAAACTTGAAAACTGGAAAAAGAAACGAAAAGGAAACAGAAAAAAATAGAAACTAAAATCAAGAGGAAAAAAAAGGTTCCAAACTGGAACGAACGAACTGGTCGAATGGGCCGGTCCAGTAGCTTCGCTGGTGCCCTTCCCTCTGTGCAATACGGCGACAATTTGCCGGAACGCGCGGCAAATAGGGATTTCCCAGCTAGCCACCCCATCCAAGTCGTCATTTGTGTACACTAAAGAAAGAATCTTTATATATCTTCTATTAGACAACATAAATTAAGAATTTAAAATTTCCAAAAAAAAGTTTGCAGATGTTGAAATTCAAACATACAACCTTAGGTCAATAGGCGAGCAGGGCTGCCACGCCAACAATTGTAGTTTCATGTTTACAAAGAATTGTCACGCATTATGTCTATAGCAGAACGCATTCATGGGCTAAAACGGATTTCAGTTAGTGCAGCCCATTTTCTACGTGTTAGTTTTTTCGAAATTTCATAAAACATTTGAATTACAATTTTAAGTAATATACATATAAGTAAAGTAAATATCATTATTAAAAATTCCATATAACTTATTAAATTGTTTGCCTATTTAATTCGTAAAAATCCGAAAAAATAAATTATGAATTATAACAAATATTAACTGATTTTTAGAAAATCATATAAATTAAGAATTTTAAATCCCTTTATGTATATATTTATATTTAAATAAATTATCTTGCCAGTTCAAACTTTTCATTTTCTTGAATAAAATATTCATCACTTGGAATAATTATAGCATATAAAAGTTTCCATGAGATCAAAATATTATTTCGTTTTAAAAATATTCATGTGTTTTCAATAAAGTTTTTGCGTCTTCTAAACAATAATTAGACGTTTTGAAATAAATATATGTATGGAAAAAATATGAGTGTAGTGTGCCATCAGGCGGCAATTCCTCCAATGAATACACATTTGCAATTATATGTATAGTTGTAATTAAAATCTGTTTACAAACTTCACAAAATAAGAAAAACCAAACATGTTCAAAATG
Organism: Triticum dicoccoides; assembly: GCF_002162155.2. Lineage (NCBI taxonomy): Eukaryota > Viridiplantae > Streptophyta > Magnoliopsida > Poales > Poaceae > Triticum > Triticum dicoccoides. The sequence goes on along the minus strand of NC_041383.1, from coordinate 246,341,360 downwards.
GACCACACTAACTTCTGTCCGTTTTAGCCGACGAGCACATTCTATTGTAGACATAAATAGTGACTACCCATAAAAAAACATATAGAGTGACAATCCTGTATTTAGCCTGCTTGTTTCCCTCGGGTTGCTGGTTCTATCCCCGACTGCGTCTCTTTTCTGAAATTCAAATATTAATTTATGCTTTTTTACGGGAAAACTTACTTTATTAATCAAAGGACGGGGATATCGTCTTCCAGCAGACTTATAATAAAATCAAGCGGGGCATCAATCCAACAAGATGGATTATTAGCACGTCCCCATCTAGCCAGCTCCGGTGGCAGCACCGATTCTTGGGAAATATTAATTTATGTTGTTTAACTATTGAGATATAAACCCTCTGTATCATTTAACTGACATCCGGCGAGATTCGGATTAGTGGCTAACTGCACACTGATTTAGCCCGGTGTCACAGGTTCGAGGCCCGAGCAAATCATTTTTTGCTCAATTAAAATGTGTTCTGCTGACAGCTGGTATCCGCTTGCCAGGTGCTTTTGCGGAAAAAAAACGTGGCAGTTTTCGAAAAAGCAGCACACACAGGCCTCTTCTTCATTGTTCGGTCGATGACAGCAGGCCCCGCGCCACGCTGGCATGCCTCGTCAGCGTCGCGGTCATATACAAACGCGATTAGCACTGGGCCAAATTTTTGCACTATTTTGATGTACGTACAAGTTCTAGCACTAAAATGATCGTTTGCGCCAAGTTTTAACACCACCAGTGTAATTAACTCTGAAACATCCGTGAAGATCTCGACATCGATTTACAAAAGGCCAGTAAATGGTTCGGCTATGGGAGTGATGCAAACAGGACGGGAGCACCACCACGACCCACACTCAGCCTGCCCGCCGCTGGCTACTAAGGTGAACAGACGACAGTATGACATGGGAGATTGTCACGCCCAATATGCGACCCTATCCAAAAGAAACTCGAAGGTCCCACCAAGGATAGATCCGCATATTGAAACGCTTTTGTAAGGTGGATATCATTACATCAACATTACATAATAGATGGGGATACATACATAAGGCATACAATGCCACACGAATACAATATCATCATATACATAAGAGCACCATCCGACTACGGATGAAACACAAACAGAAACTCAAACGACATCCACCCTGCTAGCCCAGGCTGCCGACCTGGAACCTATCCCCTGATCGAAGAAGAAGCAGAAGAAGAACTCCAAACAAGCAAACATCGCTCTCGCGTCAAGATCATCGCATAACCTGTACCTGCAACTGTTGTTGTAGTAATCTGTGAGCCACGAGGACTCAGCAATCCCATTACCATGGGTATCAAGACTAGCAAAGCTTAATGGGAAAGGAAGGGGTAAAGTGATGAGGTTGCAGCAGCGACTAAGCAAGTATGGTGACTAACATACGCAAATAAGAGCGAGAAGAGAGCAAGCGGAACGGTCGTGAAGCTAGCAATGATCAAGAGGTGATCCTGAACTCCTACTTACGTCAAACATAACCCAAAATCGTGTTCACTTCCCGGACTCCGCCGAAAAGAGACCATCACGGCTACACACACGGTTGATGCATTTTAATTCGAATCTGGTGTCAAATTATCTACAACCGGACATTAACAAATTCTCATCTGCCACATAACCGCGGGCACGGCTTTCAAAAGATAATACCCTGCAGGGGTGTTCCAACTTAGCCCATGATAAGCTCTCGCGATCAACGAAGGATATTCCTTCTCCCAGGAAGACCCGATCAGTCTCGGAATCCCGGTTTACAAGACATTTCGACAATGGTAAAACAAGACCAGCAAAGCCGCCCGAATGTGCCGACAAATCCTGATAGGAGCTGCACATATCTCGTTCTCAGGGCACACCAGATTGTCCAAACTTCCGGTAGGCCATCCCAGAGTTGCCCCTGGTGGCCACCGGCGGCTAACAGGTTGGACCAACACTCACGACGAGCACTGGCCCGAGGGGGTAAATAAAGATGACCCTCGGGCTCCAGAAACCCAAGGGAAAAAGGGCTAGGTGAGGCAAATGGTAAAACCAAGGTTGGGCCTTGCTGAAGGAGTTTTATTCAAAGCGAACTGTCAAGGGGGTCCCATAAATCACCCGACCGCGTAAGGAACGCAAAATCCAGGAACATAACACCGGTATGACGGAAACTAGGGCGGCAAGAGTGGAACAAAACACCAGGCATAAGGCCAAGCCTTCCACCCTTTACCAAGTATATAGATGCATTAATAATATAAGAGATATTGTGATATCCCAACATAACACTGTCCACCATGGAGCAATCTTCAACTTCACCTGCAACTAACAACGCTATAAGAGGGGATGAGCAAAGCGGTAACATAGCCAAGCAACGGTTTGCTAGGAAGGGTAAAAAGGTTAGAGGCTGACATGGCAATTTGGAAGGCTTGAGGAACAAGTGATAGGTGGCGCAGCATAGCGATAGAACGAAGCAACTAGCATAGCAATGATAGTAATGAGATCCAAGGTGACTGTCATCTTGCCTGAGATCCCGCTAGGAAGAAGAACGAGTCCATGAAGAAGATGAAGCCACGAAGACGAACCAAGCGTAGACGAACGAATCCTCACGATCGCAACGAAACGGGAACTATCGAGAAGAGCACACAACAAGGTAAACACAGCACACATAGACAAGACATGATGCACAACAAGCATGATGCATGACAAAGCTACATGAAGCTACTCATGGCAAGAGACGATGCAAACAAGAGCAACACATCAAAGCAAGTTTAAATAAGGCCGGAAACAACATAGAACAATTCCGGTAAGTCCTCATATGCAAATTTCGAAATTGGTCCAGATCTGAACAAACATTAAGTCGAAGTTGTTAAACAGCAAGTTAAGAAGCACCAATATGATCTACACGAAATTCTAGTCAAGTTACATATAAAATTCATTAGATTTGGAGCTACGGCCTAGAAGATATGAGCAAAACAAGATAAGCATAGCATTGATGCAAAATGCATCCAAACATCAAGAAAACACCTCAAAGCAAGGATGCAACATGATAATATGAAACTTCATGCAAAATCAAGCAAGTTTCATATAGAGCACACTCAAAACGGAGCAACGGTTCAACACACACACTCCAAACATGATATAACAATAATCTGACCAAAACAACAACTAGCCCTATTGCAAGCGTCAAAACAATATGCTACAGCATCTGAACATAAGAACAAAAGGCATGGGCATGAATTGCATGTAAAGCATGATAAAACATGAACACTGAGCTATCTCCAGAAACTACTAGAACGTGCTCAAAAAGACATGGCCAGATTGCAAATAATAACAGTTTCAGACATAGCAGAAATAACATCAGGTTGCAATGTTTAGAGCTATCAAACAACATGCTACAGGAACTTATCATGGCAAACAAAGGCATGGAATGAATCTAATGATTGCATATAACAAAAGTCACTTACTGACCATGAGCCAAAAGGGCACAGAAAATATGGTGGCACCCATGTAAACATGACAAGTTATATGACAGATACATACATGGCAGGAACAACAATAAGTAAGCATGTTGATGAGCTTGAACCACTCACCACAGAACAATAAATGGCATGGCAAGGAAACCAACAGTAAGAAGACATGATTATGAATCTAAGCATGGCAAGAGCAAGTTCATAGGGTGCATGGATCACTAGCAAAACACATGGCAAAACTGAACTTAAAGTTAATCAGGCTGACAGCAACATCATTTAGCAGTTTGGAGCAAGATTACAACATGTTACAGCAGGCTATAAATGCAACCAGGGGCATGAATGGATAGATCATGACATGTATAACAAAACATCCTTAGTGAACATCTCCAGATTATGCATAGAATGACTTGTAGCAGCAGGTTTACATAGCAACGAAATATAACAGAAACAGTCTAGCAAAATAGCAACAGCAAGTACTCTACTTCACGAGCTCGATGCACTCAGCACACAACTCACAAAAATACATGGATAACATCACTGGAAAGATGGCATGACATAGATCAAAACACATGTAGAGCTCATGCTCATAGGATGCACACATCAAACATGGCAAAAATGACAAATGAGCATGTTCTGTTAACAGACAGCAGACAACATTATATAGCACACTTTCAACGATGATTAGAGCATCAAGATGGACTCAAATAAACATGATGCAATGGAATCAAATGAAGTACTCATTGAGTCGGACAATTTGATATGCTACGCGCCCAAAACGGACTCACGGATGCGGAGTTATGATGCGTTGAACAGGGCATGAAAATGTTACAGAGAAAGGGACTTGGTGGAAATATACCCCTCCGAAACAGATCTAGGGTTCGTCGGTGGCGCGCGAACCGAGGTCACCTCCGGCGAGCTGCGACTGCGAAGGAGGTCGGGGAAGACGCCGGGGATACGGGGGAGGTCGGATCCAGCGAGGGGCGCCGGTTCCCGCCGGAGAGAGGAGGCGGCGCGGCGCGGGGCTGGATCTGGCCTCCTGGCGCCGGATCTGGCCGAGGGAGACGACGGGGAGCGGATGTGGCGCTGGGCGGCGGCGGTCGGCGTTGGAGGCGGCGAACTCGGGCGGCGGGTGGTGCAGCAGGGCGCCGGCGGCAGAGACGAACGGCGGCGGCGGGCGCTCGCGC
>NC_041383.1:246329071-246336062 GCF_002162155.2 Triticum dicoccoides | reverse complement strand
CGAGCGGGCGGCAGGCGCGGCTCGGGCGTGGGGTCCAGCTCGGGCCCGGCGCGGCTCGGGCGGGCCGACCTCGGGCCTCGCGGGCCCGCGGCGGCGCGCGAAGAGAAAGGGTGCCGGTGGGGACAGGTGGCGGCTCCTGGTTGGACGAGGGCGAGGGCGGACGTGTCCGGCTGCGGCGCGGACGTGTTCGGCGGCGCGAGGATGAAGATGGCTAGGGTTAGACCGGGATTTTCGGAGGGGAGCTCCTATTTGTAGGTAGAGGGAGTTAGGAGACTCCAAATGAGGTGCGGTTTTCGGCCACGCGATTGTGATCGAACGACCGAGAGCATGGAGGGGAGTTTGCTGGGTTTTGGGCCACTTTGGAAGGGGTGAGAGGCCTTTACGATTGCCCGGTTAACCGTTGGAGTATCAAACGACCTCCAAATGGCACGAAACTTGATAGGCGGTCTACCGGTGCTATACCAAGGCCGCTTGGCAAACCTCGGGCCATTCCGAGAAAGTTCAAAACCCGCTCACAATGAGAGACAAAAGAGGAACGCCGGGGGACATAGGAGTGCCGGATTACAAAACGGACAACAGGGAAAATGTTCGGATGCATGAGACGAACACGTATGCAAAATGAGATGCACATGATGACATGGCATAATGCAACACGCAAGCAAATGACATGGCAACGACGGCGAATAACTGGAAGACACCTGGCGCATCAAATCCGGGGCGTTACAACTCTCCTCCACTAACAAGAGATCTCGTCCCGAGATCTTAGGAACGAGACGGAAGGAGAAGGGATGAGGTGAAACAAAAACTCAAGAGAAGAAGCAAAGAATCGCGAGCACACGAGAAGAAGAGAGGAACGACGAGAATGACGAGAATCGAAAGCTCCCGAAATCAGATAGACTATGAAACCACTCCGGTTAGAACGAGATAAGAAATGAATAAGACTGAAAGGATTTAGGCAGCACTCCGGCTGAAAATGGAAGAAATAGAACATGAACTTGAGAGGATGGAAATGATACTTGATGAAGACATTGACACAAAAACCTCCGGAAAGAATTGAAAGAGTTGAATGAAAAGAACGGAGAAGAAAATGAAAACTTGTGCCACTAATGAAATTGAAAGCATCTTTAGAAGAAAGGTTTACACGGAGTTGTTGAGAAAATCAACAACGAAAAGAATAAGCTTGTTGTGGTCTTATAGGTAACATCTCAAGATCATAAGGTGATAACCGGCCAGAAACGGAAATGATTGGATGGCTGAGAAGAACGAAGAAATGCAAAACTCCACTTCAAAAGAATATGGAGAATTAATTACACTTCGAGACGCGAGAAGAAAAGATAGTTGAACTCCACCAACAAGAATCTTGATGAACTCTGGAAGAATGAATTAAATCGTGAAGAACCACCCTGAAGAACTCCGATGACAAAAAGGATGACGAGATAGAATGAAGGATGAAAGAATAAGATGAGCCTTGCGGTGACTTAGATGGAGGTTCCGACGAAATGACCGAGGAAATTTGAACTCCGGAAAAGAAAAAGATGACAACACTTGGAACTAGAATTTATTCATCAAGAACAAACTCCAAAGAAAGGGATTACCCACTTGGATGAAATAAGAATAAGATTTATCGTATGCTTATCCTTCATCAAATTAAATTGATGACAAGCAATGGATTTGCATACTACTTATCCTTCTTGAAAATGATTGAGAAGTGACATATCGCAAACTTGACAAGGTCTTCATGAACCACCGGTAGGATTAAAAGAACGAATGAATTAAAATGATAACCAAGGAAAAGGGATCCGAAGGAACCACCATAAGAATTAGAAAATGACTGATGAAAGAGAATGAATCACCGGGAAGAATTAGAAGAACAAATGTGCTAGAAGAGATTTAGATGCAAAAGAACGAAGAGATAACAAGCTGATTAAAGAATACTTGAACGAAGAACCGGGGTAATTGGATAACGGTAACTGAAATGTGAGGACGAAGAATCTTCTGGAATGATGGCCTCCGGTGAAAGAAATGGAAAAACAACTCCTGACATACTCCGGATGGGTAAGAAAAGAATATCTGACAAATGGAATAATTCGAGACGATAGCATGAAGCTAGAACGACGAAACTTTGAGAGAACAGACAAGATTTAGAGGAAAAACTCTTCTTCGGTCTTCAAATGACGATGGGAAACACCACCAAAATTGTGAAGGCACTCCGGGGGAACAAAAAGCAAAGAGGTTGAGCCAACAATGAAAAGAATTTGAAAACGATCTTGGAGAAGGCATGTGACTGATGTGATCCATTCTTACATCACACTTGAAAAGAATTGAGAATAACTCCGGGGAAAAGAAAAGAGTCAGGTAAGATCCTGGGAAAAGACCTGTGGGTTAGGGCTCACTAAAGAGAAAACACCGTTGGAAAGGGATGTTGAAGAAGTAGATGATGCACCGGAACAATTGAAATATTTGAATGAGGTGACAACCTCGAATTAAGTCGAACACAAATGAATCTCCTGAGATGTCTTGAGCACTCCGGAAGGATAAACTCTCGAGAGGCGAACGAACAGGGAAAACACTTGATCCAAGGAAACAATATGATCAACCCACAAACTTGAATTGAGTGCATTGGAAAAAGAAAGGGACGAAGAATGACGAACGAGACGAGAATTCACCGGTTGAGATAATTGAGGGAAGACTGAAGAGGCTCCGCACAAATGAAATTGATGCTCGAAAGAGACTCAAGCTCCGGGGAGAAAAGGGTGGGAGGGCGGGAAAACAAAGGCAACTTGGAAGGGGAAATGACGAATATCTTGAAGAGAAAAACACCGGTTGAAATCATTGAGGAAAGAAAGCAAGGACTTCACACGAGTAGGATGGATACTCGATTGTGGACTCCAGTTCCGAGAAGAAAAAGGGTGGGTGGGTGGGAAAAGAAAGCAACTGAGGATTGAACTCAAAGATGAAGAGGCTCGAGTCAACTTGACGAGAAATGCACCGGATGAAAAGAGCTGAGGACCAACAATCGGAAAAAACCACCTGCGTGATCCTAAAGAAAAATTTAAACGGGAAGAGGAGCAATTCAAAACACCTACGTCAAGATTCCTCACCAGAGCGACGAAGAGGCAGAGGAGTAAAAAGAATTCCTACTCTCCGATATAATTAGACTCAAAAAACAGTTTCCTTCTAGACTCAACAACGGCCAAACTACACGATCAATCAAGGGGGCTCCTAAGGTCGGTCGAGGCTCTGATACCAACTTGTCACGCCCAATATGCGACCCTATCCAAAAGGAACTCAAAGGTCCCACCAAGGATAGACCCGCATATTGAAACACTTTTGCAAGGTGGATATCATTACATCAACATTACATAATAGATGGGGATACATACATAAGGCATACAATGCCACACGAATACAATATCATCATACATAAGAGCACCATCCAACTACAGATGAAACACAAACAGAAACTCAAATGACATCCACCCTGCTAGCCCAGGCTGCCGACCTGGAACCTATCCCCTGATCGAAGAAGAAGCAGAAGAAGAACTCCAAACAAGCAAACATCGCTCTCGCATCAAGATCATCGCATAACCTGTACCTGCAACTGTTGTTGTAGCAATCTGTGAGCCACGAGGACTCAGCAATCCCATTACCATGGGTATCAAGACTAGCAAAGCTTAATGGGAAAGGAAGGGGTAAAGTGGTGAGGTTGCAGCAGCGACTAAGCAAGTATGGTGGCTAACATACGCAAATAAGAGCGAGAAGAGAGCAAGCGGAACGGTCGTGAAGCTAGCAATGATCAAGAGGTGATCCTGAACTCCTACTTACATCAAACATAACCCAAAACTGTGTTCACTTGCTGGACTCCGCCGAAAAGAGACCATCACGGCTACACACACGGTTGATGCATTTTAATTCGGATCTGGTGTCAAGTTATCTACAACCGGACATTAACAAATTCCCATCTGCCACATAACCGCGGGCACGGCTTTCGAAAGATAATACCCTGCAGGGGTGTCCCAACTTAGCCCATGATAAGCTCTCGCGATCAACGAAGGATATTCCTTCTCCCAGGAAGACCCAATCAGTCTCGGAATCCCGGTTTACAAGACATTTCGACAATGGTAAAACAAGACCAGCAAAGCCGCCCGAATGTGTCGACAAATCCTGATAGGAGCTGCACATATCTCATTCTCAGGGCACACTGGATTGTCCAAACTTCCGGTAGGCCATCCCAGAGTTGCCCCTGGTGGCCACCGGCGGCTAACAGGTTGGACCAACACTCACGACGAGCACTGGCCCGAGGGGGTAAATAAAGATGACCCTCGGGCTCCGGAAACCCAAGGGAAAAAGGGCTAGGTGAGGCAAATGGTAAAACCAAGGTTGGGCCTTGCTGGAGGAGTTTTATTCAAAGCGAACTGTCAAGGGGGTCCCATAAATCACCCGACCGCGTAAGGAACGCAAAATCCAGGAACATAACACCGGTATGACGGAAACTAGGGCGGCAAGAGTGGAACAAAACACCAGGCATAAGGCCGAGCCTTCCACCCTTTACCAAGTATATAGATGCATTAATAATATAAGAGATATTGTGATATCCCAACATAACACTGTCCACCATGGAGCAATCTTCAACTTCACCTGCAACTAACAACACTATAAGAGGGGCTGAGCAAAGCGGTAACATAGCCAAGCAACGGTTTGCTAGGAAGGGTAAAAAGGTTAGAGGCTGACATGGCAATTTGGAAGGCTTGAGGAACAAGTGATAGGTGGCGCAGCATAGCGATAGAACGAAGCAAATAGCATAGCAATGATAGTAATGAGATCCAAGGTGACGGTCATCTTGCCTGAGATCCCGCTAGGAAGAAGAACGAGTCCATGAAGAAGATGAAGCCACCAAGACGAACCAAGCGTAGACGAATGAATCCTCACGATCGCAACGAAACGGGAACTATCGAGAAGAGCACACAACAAGGTAAACACACCACACATAGACAAGACATGATGCACAACAAGCATGATGCATGACAAAGCTAGATGAAGCTACTCATGGCAAGAGACGATGCAAACAAGAGCAACACATCAAAGCAAGTTTAAATGAGGCCGGAAACAACATAGAACAATTCCGGTAAGTCCTCATATGCAAATTTCAAAATTGGTCCAGATCTGAACAAACATTAAGTTGAAGTTGTTAAACAACAAGTTAAGAAGCACCAATATGATCTACACGAAATTCTAGTCAAGTTACATATAAGTTCATTAGATTTGGAGTTACGGCCTAGAAGATATGAGCAAAAAAAGATAAGCATGGCATTGATGCAAAATGCATCCAAACATCAAGAAAACACCTCAAAGCAAGGATGCAACATGATAATATGAAACTTCATGCAAAATCAAGCAAGTTTCATATAGAGCACACTCAAAACGGAGCAACGGTTCAACACACACTCCAAACATGATATAACAACAATCTGACCAAAACAGCAACTAGGCCTATTGCAAGCATCAAAACAATATGCTACAACATCTCAACATAAGAACAAAAGGCATGGGCATGAAGTACAGGTAAAGCATGATAAAACATGAACACTGAGCTATCTCCAGAAACTACTAGAACATGCTCAAAAAGACATGGCCAGATTGCAAATAATAACAGTTTCAGACATAGCAGAAATAACATCAGGTTGCAATGTTTAGAGCTATCAAACAACATGCTACAGGAACTTATCATGGCAAACAAAGGCATGGCATGAATCTAATGATTGCATATAACAAAAGTCACTTACTGACCATGAGCCAAAAGGGCACAGAAAATATGATGGCACCCATGTAAACATGGCAAATTATATGACAGATACATACATGGCAGGAACAACAATAAGTAAGCATGTTGGTGAGCTTGAACCACTCACCACAGAACAATAAATGGCATGGCAAGGCAACCAAAAATAAGAAGACATGATTATGAAGCTAAGCATGGCAAGAGCAAGTTCATAGGGTGCATAGATCACTAGCAAAACACATGGCAAAACTGAACTTAAAGTTAATCAGGCTGACAGCAACATCATTTAGCAGTTTGGAGCAAGATTACAACATGTTACAGCAGGCTATAAATGCAACCAGGGGCATGAATGGATAGAGCATGACATGTATAACAAAACATCCATAGAGAACATCTCCAGATTATGCATAGAATGACTTGTAGCAGCAGGTTTACATAGCAACAAAATATAACAGAAACAGTCTAGCAAAACAGCAACAGCAAGTACTCTACTTCACGAGCTCGATGCACTCAGCACACAACTCACAAAAATACATGGATAGCATCACTGGAAAGATGGCTTGACATAGATCAAAACACATGTAGAGCACATCAAATATGGCAAAATGACAAATGAGCATGTTCTGTTAACAGACAGCAGACAACATTATATAGCACTCTTTCAACGATTATTAGGGCATCAAGATGGACCCAAATGAACATGATGCAATGGAATCAAATGAAGTACTCGTTGAGGCGAACAATTTGATATGCTACACGCCCAAAATGGAGTCACGGATGCGGAGTTATGATGCGTTGAACAGGGCATGAAAATGTTACAGAGAAAGGGACTGTGGAAATATACCCCTCCGAAACAGATCTAGGGTTCGTCGGTGGCGCGCGAACCGAGGTCACCTCTGGCGGGGGGGGCCTTCTCCGGCGAGCTGCGGCTGCGGAGGAGGTTGGGGAAGATGCCGGGGATGCGGGGGAGGTCGGATCCGGCGAGGGGCGCCGGTTCCCGCCGGAGAGAGGAGGCGGCGCGGCGCGGGGCTGGATCCGGCCTCCTGGCGTCGGATCTGGCCGAGGGAGACGACGGGGAGCCGGATGTGGCGGTGGGCGGCGGCGGTTGGCGTTGGAGGCGGCGAACTCGGGCGACGGGTGGCGCAGCAGGGCGCCGGCGGCAGAGACGAACGGCGGCGGCGGGCGCTCGCGCGAGCGGGCGGCAGGCGCGGC
>NC_041383.1:246260762-246328562 GCF_002162155.2 Triticum dicoccoides | reverse complement strand
CTCGGGCTGGCCGGCCTCGGGCCTCGCGGGCCCGCGGCGGCGCGCGGAGAGAGAGGACGCCGGCGGGGACAGGTGGTGGCTCCTGGTTGGGCGAGGGCGAGGGCGGACGTGTCCGGCTGCGGTGCGGACGTGTCCGGCGGCGCGAGGATGAAGATGGCTAGGGTTAGACCGGGATTTTCGGAGGGGAGCTCCTATTTATAGGTAGAGGGAGCTAGGAGACTCCAAATGAGGTGTGGTTTTCGGCCACGTGATCGTGATCGAACGACCGAGAGCATGGAGGGGAGTTTGCTAGGTTTTGGGCCACTTTGGAAGGGGTGTTGGGCTGCACACGAAAGAGGCCTTTACGGTTGCCCGGTTAACCATTGGAGTATCAAACGACCTCCAAATGGCACGAAACTTGACAGGCTGTCTACCGGTGCTATACCAAGGCCGCTTGGCAAACCTCGGGCCATTTCGAGAAAGTTCAACACCCACTCACAACGAGAGACAAAAGGGGAACACCGGGGGACATAGGAGTGCCGGATTACAAAATGGACAACGGGGAAAATGCTCGGATGCATGAGACGAACACCTATGCAAAATGAGATGCACATGATGACATGGCAGAATGCAACACGCAAGCAAATGACATGGCAACGACGGCGAATAACTGGAAGACACCTGGCGCATCGAATCCGGGGCGTTACAAAGATGCACTGGCGCTGAGTAGGGTTCGCTGCGTCAGTGGAGAGCCTTCCCGGCCTTCTGTTGAGGCACCCGGTGCGTGACCATGAGGTAATCGCTGAGAGTGGCCGGGGCCGATCCCGGTGTGACTGAATCCTCAGCAAGGTGCTCTCCTTCCATGGTGGGGCACCTACGCTAGGGAAGCCGGAGGCAGGGAGAGGATGGCAACTGGGGTGTACCTCGCTGTTGGGGAATGCAGTAATTCAAAAAAATCCTACGATCACGCAAGATCTATCTAGGAGAAGCATAGCAATGAGCGGGGAGAGTGTGTCCACGTACCTTTGTAGACCGAAAGTGGAAGCGTTTTATCAACGCGGTTGATGTAGTCGTACGTCTTCACGATCCGACCGATCGTAGCACCGAATATACGGCACCTCCGTGTTCAGCACACGTTCAGCTCGATGACGTCCCTCGTACTCTTGATCCAGTTGAGGCTGAGGGAGAGTTTCGTCAGCACGATGACGTGGCGACGGTGATGATGAAGTTACCGGCGCAGGGCTTTGCCTAAGCACTACGACGATATGACCGAGGTGTGTAACTGTGGAGGGGGGCACCACACACGGCTAAAAGATCAACTTGTGTGTTCTAGGGTGCCCCCCTTCACACGTATATAAGGGAGGGGGAGGAGGAGGCCGGCCAAGAGGGGAGGCGCGCCATGGGGAGAGTCCTACTAGGACCCCAAACCTAGTAGGGTTCGCCCCCCCTTCCTATTCCAAGTGGGAGAAGGGGGAAGGAGGAGGAGGGGAGAAGGCAGGAGGGGGCACCGCCCCTTCCCCTTGTCCAATTCGGATTGGGGCATGGGGGGCATGCACCACCTCCTGGCCGGCCCTCTCTCTTCTCCACTATGGCCCATGAAGCCCAATAACTCCCTGGAGGGGGTTCCGGTAACCCCGGTACTCCGAAACTTATCTGAAATGACCCGAACCATTCCGGTGTTCGAATGTAGCCTTCCAATATATGAATCTTTATGTCTCGATCATTTTGAGACTCCTCGTCATGTCCGTGATCTCATCCAGAATTCTGAACAAACTTTGGTACATCAAAACACATAGCTCATAATACAAATCGTCATCGAACGTTAAGCGTGCGGACCCTACGGGTTCGAGAACTATGTAGAATGACTGAGACACATCTCCGGTCTATAACCAATAGCGGAACCTGGATGCTCATATTGTCTCCTACATATTCTAGGAAGATCTTTATCGGTCAAACCGCATAACAACATACGTTGTTCCCTTTGTCATCGGTATGTTACTTGCCTGAGATTCGATCGTCGGTATCATCATGCCTAGTTCAATCTCGTTACCGGCAAGTCTCTTTACTCGTTCTGTAATACTTAATCTCGCAACTAACTCATTAGTCACATTGGTTGCAAGCCTATAGTGATGAGCATTACCGAGAGGGCCCGAAGATACCTCTCTGAAACATAGAGTGACAAATCCTAATCTCGATCTATGCCAACCCAACAAACACCTTCGGAGACACCTGTAGAGCACCTTTATAATCACCCTTTTACGTTGTGACATTTTGTAGCACACAAAGTGTTCCTTCGGTATTCAGGAGTTTCATAATCTCATAGTCTGAGGAACATGTATAAGTCATGAAGAAAGCAGTAGCAATGAAACTGTAACGATCATAATGCTAAGCTAACGGATGGGTCATGTCCATCACGTCATTCTCCTAATGATGTGATCTCGTTCATCAAATGACAAACACATGTCCATGGTTAGGAAACATAACCATCTTTGGTTAACGAGCTAGTCAAGTAGAGGCATACTAGGGACAATATGTTTTGTCTATGTATTCACACATGTACTAAGTTTACGGTTAATACAATTCTAGCATGAATAATAAACATTTATCATGAAATAAGGAAGTAAATAATAACTTTATTATTGCCTCTAGGGCATATTTCCTTCAGTCTCCCACTTGCACTAGAGTCAGTAATCTAGATTACAAAGTAATGATTCTAACAACCATGGAGCTTTGGTGCTGATCATGTTTTGCTCGTGGAAGAGGCTTAGTCAACGGGTCTGCAACATTCAGATCCGTATGTATCTTGAAAATCTCTATGCCCCCCTCCGACACTTGATGACAGATGGAATTGAAGCGTCTCTTGATGTGCTTGGTTCTCTTGTGAAATCGCGATTCCTTTGCCGAGGCAATTGCACCAGTATTGTCACAAAAGATTTTCATTGAACCCGATGCACTAGGTATGACACCTAGATCGGATATGAACTCCTTCATCGAAACTCCTTCATTTGCTGCTTCCGACGCAGCAATGTACTCCGCTTCACACGTAGATCCCGCCACGATGCTCTGCTTGGAACTGCACCAACTGACAGCTCCTCCATTCAATAAAAATATGTATCCAGTTTGTGACTTAGAGTCATCCAGATCAGTGTCAAAGCTTGCATCAACGTAACCGTTTACGACAAGCTCTTTGTCGCCTCCATAAACGAGAAACATACCCTTAGTCCTTTTCAGATATTTTAGGATGTTCTTGACCGTTGTCTAGTGCTCCACTCCGGGATTACTTTGGTACCTCCCTGCTATGCTTATAGCAAGGCACAGACCAGGTCTGGTACACAGCATTGCATACATAATAGAACCTATGGCTGAAGCATAGGGAATGACTTTCATTTTCTCTCTATCTTCTGCAGTGGTTGGGCATTGAGTCTGACTCAACTTCACACCTTGTAACACAGGTAAGAATCCTTTCTTTGACTGATCCATTTTGAACTTCTTCAAAACTTTATCAAGGTATGTGCTTTGTGAAAGTCCAATTAAGCATCTTGATCTATCTCTATAGATCTTGATGCCCAATATGTAAGCAGCTTCACCAAGGTCTTTCATCGAAAAACTCTTATTCAAGTATCCCTTTATGCTATCCAGAAATTCTATATCATTTCCAATCAACAACATGTCATCTACATATAATATTAGAAATTCTACAGAGCTCCCACTCACTTTCTTGTAAAAATAGGCTTCTCCAAAAGTCTGTATAAAACCATATGCTTTGATCACACTATCAAAGCATTTATTCCAACTCCGTGAGGCTTGCACCAGTCCATAAATGGATCACTGGAGCTTGCACACTTTGTTGGCACCCTTTGGATCAACAAAACCTTCTGGTTGCATCATATACAATTCTTCTTCCAGAAATCCATTCAGGAATGCAATTTTGACATCCATCTGCCAAATTTCATAATCCTAAAATGCGGCAATTGCTAACATGATTCGGACAGACTTAAGCATCGCTACGGGTGAGAAAGTCTCATCGTAGTTAATTCCTTGAACTTGTCAAAAACCTTTCGCAACAAGTCGAGCTTTGTAGACAGTAACATTACCGTCAGCGTCAGTCTTCTTCTTTAAGATCCATTTATTTTCTATGGCTTGCGGATCATCGGGCAAGTCCACCAAAGTCCACACTTTGTTCTCATACATGGATCCCATCTCAGATTTCATGGCCTCAATCCATTTCGCGGGATCTGGGCTCATCATTGCTTCCTCGTAGTTTGTAGGTTCACCATGGTCTAGTAACATGACTTCCAGAACAGGATTACTGTATCACTCTGGTGCGGATCTCACTCTGGAAGACCTACGAGGTTCAGTAGTAACTTGATCTGAAGTTTCATGATCATCATCATTAGCTTCCTCACTAATTGATGTAGGAATCATTGGAACTGATTTCTATGTTGAACTACTTTCCAATAAGGAAGAAGGTACAATTACCTCATCAAGTTCTACTTTCCTCCCACTCACTTCTTTCGAGAGAAACTCCTTCTCTAGAAAGGATCCATTCTTAGCAACAAATGTTTTGCCTTTGGATCTGTGATATAAGGTGTACCCAATAGTCTCCTTTGGGTATCCTATGAAGACGCACTTCTCCGATTTGGGTTCGAGCTTATCAGGTTGAAACTTTTTCACATAAGCAGTGCAGCCCCAAACTTTAAGAAACGACAACTTTGGTTTCTTGCCAAACCATAGTTCATAAGGCGTCGTCTCAACGGATTTTGATGGTGCCCTATTTAAAGTGAATGCAGCCGTCTCTAAAGCATAACCCCAAAACGATAGCGGTAAATCAGTAAGAGACATTATAGGTCGCACCATATCCAATAAAGTACGGTTACGACGTTCGGACACACCATTTCACGGTGGTGTTCCAGGTGGAGTTAGTTGTGAAACTATCCCATGTTGTTTCAAATGAAGACCAAACTCGTAACTCAAATATTCTCCTCCACGATCAGATCATAGAAACTTTATTTTCTTGTTACGAAGATTTTCCACTTCACTCTAAAATTCTTTGAACTTTTCAAATGTTTCAGACTTATGCTTCATTAAGTAGATAAAGATACCTGCCACGAGCCTCAACACTCATTGGACCGCATACATCGGTATGTATTATTTCCAATAGGTCAGCAGCTCGTTCCATTGTTCCAAAGAACCGAATTTTAGTCATCTTACCCATAAGGCACGGCTCGCAAGCACCAAGTGATTCATAATCAAGTGATTCCAAAAGTCCATCAGCATGGAGTTTCTTCATGCGCTTTACACCGATATGACCCAAACGGCAGTGCCACAAATAAGTTGCACTATCATTATCAACTTTGCATCTTTTGGCTTCAATATTATGAATATGTGTATCATCACTATCAAGATTCAACAAAAATAAACCACTCAGCAAGGGTACATGACCATAAAAGATATTACTCATATAAATAGAACAACCATTATTCTCTGATTTAAATGAATAGCCATCTCGCATCAAACAAGATCCAGATATAATGTTCATGCTCAACGCTGGCACCAAATAACAATTATTCAGGTCAAAAACTAATCCCGAAGGTAGATGTAGAGGTAGCGTGCCGACGGTGATCACATCGACCTTGGAACAATTTCCCACGCGCATCATCACCTCGTCCTTAGCCAATCTTCGTTCAATCCGTAGCCCCTGTTTCGAGTTGCAATATTAGCAACAGAACCAGTATCAAATACCCAGGCGCTACTACGAGCATTAGTAAGGTACGCATCAATAACATGTATATCAAATATACCTTTCACTTTGCCATCCTTTTTATCCGTCAAATACTTGGGGCAGTTTCGCTTCCGGTGACCAGTCCCTTTGTAGTAGAAGCACTCAGTTTCAGGCTTAGGTCCAGACTGGGTTTCTTCTCCCGAGCAGCAACTTTCTTGCCGTTCTTCTTGAAGTTCCCCTTCTTCCCTTTGTCCTTTTTCTTGAAACTAGTGGTCTTGTTGACCATCAACACTTGATGCTCCTTCTTGATTTCTACCTCTGCAACCTTTAGCATCGCGAAGAGCTCGGGAATAGTCTTGTTCATCCCTTGCATATTATAGTTCATCATGAAGCCTTTATAGCTTGGTGGCAGTGATTGAAGAACTCTGTCAATGACACTATCATCAGGAAGATTAACTCCCAGCCGAGTCAAGTGGTTATGGTACCCAGACATTCTGAGTATGTGTTCACTGACAGAACTATTCTCCTCCATTTTGCAACTATAAAACTTGTTGAAGACTTCATATCTCTCAACTCGGGCATCTGCTTGAAATATTAACTTCAACTCTTGGAACATCTCATATGCTCCATGACGTTCAAAACGTCTTTGAAGTCCCGATTCTAAGTCGTAAAGCATGACACACTGAACTATCGAGTAGTCATCAGCTTTGCTCAACGTCATCAGTAGCATCTGTAGCAGGCCTGACACCCAACGGTGCTTCCAGGACATAATTCTTCTGTGCAGCAATGAGGATAATCCTCAAGTTATGGACCCAGTCCGTGTAGTTGCTGCCATCTTCTTTCAACTTAGATTTCTCTATGAACGCACTAAAATTCAAAGGAACGGTAGCACGGGCCATTGATCTGCAATAACATAGACATGCAAAATAACTATCAGGACTAAGTTCATAATAAATTAAAGTTCAACTAATCATATTACTTAAGAACTCCCATTTAGATAAACATCCCTCTAGTCATCTAAATGATCACGTGATCCAAATCAACTAAACCATGTCCGATCATCACGTGAGATGGAGTAGTTTTCAATGGTGAACATCACTATGTTGATCATATCTCCTATATGATTCACGTTCGACCTTTCGGTCTCAGTCTTCCGAGGCCATATCTGCATATGCTAGGCTCGTCAAGTTTAACCCGAGTATTCTGCGTGTGCAAAACTGGCTTGCGTCCGTTGTATGTGAACGTAGAGCTTATCACACGCGATCATCACGTGGTGTCTCGGCTAAACGAACTGTAGCAGCGGTGCATACTCAGGGAGAGCACTTATACCTTGAAATTTAGTAAGGGATCATCTTATAATGCTACCGCCGTCCTAAGCAAAATAAGATGCATAAAAGATAAACATCACATGCAATCAAAATATGTGACATGGTATGGCCATCATCATCTTGTCCTCATGATCTCGATCACCGAAGCATCGTCATGATCTCCATCATCACCGGCGCGACACCTTGATCTCCATCGTAGCTTCGTTGTCGTCTCACCAACTATTGTTACTACGACTATCACTACCGCTTAGTGATAAAGTAAAACAATTACATGGTGATTGTATTGCATACAATAAAGTGACAACCATATGGCTCCTACCAGTTCCTGATAACTTTGTTACAAAACATGATCATCTGATACAAAAATTTACGTCACATCATGCCTTCACCATATCACATCATAGCAAGCCCTGCAAAAACAAGTTAGACGTCCTCTACTTTGTTGTTGCAAGTTTTACGTGGCTGCTACGGGCTTCTAGCAAGAACCATTCTTACCTACGCATCAAAACCACAACGATTTTTCATCAAGTGTGCTGCTTTAACCTTCAACAAGGACCGGCCATAGTCAAACTCGATTCAACTATAGTTGGAGAAATAGACACCCGCCAGCCACATATGTGCAAAAGCACGTCAGTAGAACCAGTCTCATGAACGCGGTCATGTAATGTTAGTCCGGGATGCTTCATCCAACAATACCGCCGAATCAAAGTAAGACGTTGGTGCTAAGCAGTATAACTATTATCGCCCACAACTTTGTGTTCTACTCGTGCATATAACATCTACGCATAGACCTGACTCTAATGCCACTGCTGGGGAACACAGTAATTTCAAAAAAATTCCTATGATCACGCAAGATCTATCAAGAAGAAGCATAGCAATGAGCGGGGAGAGTGTGTCCACGTACCC
This sequence comes from Triticum dicoccoides, assembly GCF_002162155.2. Taxonomy (NCBI): domain Eukaryota; kingdom Viridiplantae; phylum Streptophyta; class Magnoliopsida; order Poales; family Poaceae; genus Triticum; species Triticum dicoccoides. The sequence continues at coordinate 246,320,627 of NC_041383.1, read as the reverse complement.
TCATAGACCGAAAGCAGAAGCGTTTTATCAACGCAGTTGATGTAGTCGTACATCTTCACGATCCGACCGATTCTATCACCGAACGTACGGCACCTCCGTGTTCAGCACACGTTCAGCTCGATGATGTCCCCCGTAGTCTTGATCCAGTTGAGGCCAAGGGAGAGTTTAGTCAGCATGACAGCATGGCGACGGTGATGATGAAGTTACCGGCGCAGGGCTTGGCCTAAGCACTACGACGATATGACCGAGGTGTGTAACTGTGGAGGGGGGCACCACACACGGCTAAAAGATCAACTTGTGTGTTCTAGGGTGCCCCCCTACCCACGTATATAAAGGAGGGGGAGGAGGAGGTCGGCCAAGAGGGGAGGCGCACCATGGGGGGAGTCCTACTAGGACTCCAAACCTAGTAGGATCCCCCCCTTTCCTATTCCAAGTGGGAGAAGGGAGGAAGGAGGAGGAGGAGAGAAGGAAGGAGGGGGCGCCACCCCTCCCCTTATCCAATTCGGATTGGGGCATGGGGGGCGCGCGCCACCTCCTGGCCGGCCCTCTCTCTTCTCCACTAAAGCCCATGAGGCCCAATAACTTCCCGGAGGGGGTTCCAGTAACCCCCGGTACTCCAAAACTTATCCGAAATGACCCGAACCATTCCGGTGTCCGAATGTAGCCTTCCAATATATGAATCTTTATGTGTCAAACATTTTGAGACTCCTCGTCATGTCCGTGACCTCATACGGAACTCCGAACAAACTTCGGTACATCAAAACACATAACTCATAATACAAATCGTCATCGAACGTTAAGCGTGCGGACCCTACGGGTTCGAGAACTATGTAGACATGACCGAGACACATCTCCGGTCAATAACCAATAGCGGAACCTAGATGCTCATCTTGTGATAGAGACAAAGGTGTCCCGTCTTTCGATGAGATGGTGGATTTCGCTTTGGTGGAAGTCGACTTTGACGATCCGACTACGAACGTGCGAGGACGTCGCGCCTTAGCAATCGCTAAACCAACTCCGAGAGGTTATTGACCACGCCGGAGCACGATCAACCTGACCACGAGGGTCTGTTTCCTGCGAGCAAACGAAGAACAAGCAAGAAACTGAGATTGCAATCTGGATATTGCGAATATAAGATGAAAGCTTTATTGATCAAGATGGGGTTCTGTGACGCCTTTGTCTGGTCATTGAACACAAATGAAGTACGCGAAGTTGCAGCTATGGCGAACTTTTAATCTAAACAAAACCCAAAGTCTAAACGGTGCCCTACGGGCTGTATATATGGAGGAAGAGAGGGGGAATTTCGTGGCCCTTGGTGGAGGGGTCCGAAATCAACCCTATCTCTTGTTTCCCCACACATACGGACTCTAAAAATAGCCTATACTAATGTATTTCGAAATTACATGGGCCTGGCCCAATAAAAAGGTGAGGCAGCACCTATAATAGCCTCTAGACGAAATTTATGAAGTGGCATCTTGTATATTTTGTCCAAGGCTTCATGCACTCTTATGGTGGCTTCAAAGACCTGAAATCATCACTCGTAACTCCGTTCTTGTTCCCCTTACGCATGCCATCATCTCCATGCTTTCTCTTGCTCCAATGTTCATCCTTCTCCAAGCTAGGCCCTTCATTTGTAAGCAAAACAAATGTATCCAATTTAGGCAGCATCATATTCTCATGAACATTAGAATCATTACCAAGAAACGAAAGTACCTGGTAATTTAGTTGGCGTGCGCGAGCTCTAGTAATTGGTCCAGTATGTATAGCAACAGGGGCTGTGGGTGTAACAATGGTATTGATGTCCTCATCATCCTCCCCTTCTTGAAATGAAGTCGTCCTCGACGGAAGTTCATCTTCCTCACCCAAATAAGGCTTCAAATCTGCAATGTTAAAAGTGGGACTAACCCCAAAATCTGCAGGCAGCTCAAGTTTGTATGCATTATCATTTATTTTCTCTAACACCTTAAAGGGACCGTCAGCACGTGGCATTAGCTTTGATTTGCGCAAATCAGGAAATCTATCTTTACGCAAATGTAACCAAACAAGATCTCCAGGTGCAAATACAACATGTTTTCTACCCTTATCGCCAGCAAGTTTATATTTAGCATTCATACGCTCAATGTTTTCCTTAGTTAACTCATGCATTTTTAAAATCAATTCAGCACGTTGTTTAGCATCAAAATTAACCTTCTCCGAAGATGGAAGAGGCAACAAATCAATAGGTGCACGAGGTAGGAAACCATACACAACTTCAAAAGGGCACATCTTAGTAGTAGAATGCAATGAACGACTATAAGCAAATTCAATATGAGGCAAGCATTCCTCCCACATTTTCTTATTATTCTTCAAAACAGCCCTAAGCATAGTAGACAATGTTCTATTGACTACTTCAGTTTGTCCATCAGTTTGGGGGTGACAAGTAGTACTAAAAAGCAGTTTAGTCCCCAACTTAGCCCATAAACATCTCCAAAAGTGGCTAAGAAATTTAGTATCACGGTCTGAAACAATAGTATTTGGCACACCATGCAAGCGAATAATTTCACGAAAGAACAAATCAGCAACATTAACAGCATCATCGCTTTTATGACATGGTATAAAGTGAGCCATTTTCGAGAATCTATCCACGACAACAAATATGCTATCCCTCCCCTTCTTTGTTCTAGGTAAACCTAAAACAAAGTCCATAGATATATCCTCCCAAGGAACACTAGGTACAGGCAAAGGCATATATAAACCATGAGGATTGAGTCGTGACTTAGCTTTTTGACATGTAGTGCAGCGAGCAATAAAACGCTCAACATCCCGTCTCATCTTTGGCCAAAAGAAATGTGTAGCAAGTACGTCCTCCGTCTTCTTCACGCCAAAGTGTCCCATTAGTCCTCCTCCATGCGCCTCCTGCAACAACAAAAGACGAACGGAGCTAGCTGGAATGCATAGCTTGTTAGTACGGAACACAAATCCATCATTAACGACAAACTTGTTCCATGTTCTTCCTTCTTTACAATTCTGCAATATATCTTTAAAATCAGCATCATGCACATATTGATCTTTGATGGTCTCCAAACCAAATATTTTGAAGTCAAGTTGTGAAAGCATAGTATAGCGACGAGACAATGCATCAGCAATAACATTTTCTTTACCCTTCTTGTGTTTAATGACATAAGGGAAAGTCTCAATGAATTCAACCCATTTAGCATGTCTACAATTCAGTTTAGCTTGACTTTTAATATGTTTCAAAGATTCATGATCAGAATGTATAACAAATTCTTTGGGCCATAAATAATGTTGCCATGTTTCTAAAGTCCGAACAAGAGCATATAATTCTTTATCATAAGTAGAATAATTCAGACTAGGCCCACTCAATTTTTCAGAAAAGTATGCAATAGGTTTGCCATCTTGTAATAACACACCTCCTAATCCAATTCCACTAGCATCACATTCAAGCTCAAAAGTCTTATTAAAATCAGGAAGTTGGAGTAAAGGAGCATGTGTCAACTTATCTTTCAATACCGTGAAGGCTTCTTCCTGTGCAGTACCCCAAACAAAAGGCACATCCTTCTTTGTAAGCTCATTGAGAGGTGCAGCAATGGTGCTGAAATCTCTCACAAAACGCCTATAGAATCCAGCGAGGCCAAGAAAACTCCTCACTTGTGTGACCGTTTTGGGCGGCGGCCAACTCTCAATAGCTTCAATCTTGGCTTTATCAACTTCAATTCCCTGTGGAGTAACAACATAGCCAAGAAAAGACACTCGGTCGGTGCAAAAGGTGCACTTCCCAAGGTTACCAAACAAACGTGCATCACGTAGAGCAATAAAAACAGCACATAAATGTTCCAAATGTTCCTCCAAAGATCTGCTATAAATCAATATGTCATCAAAGTAAACTACCACAAATCATCCAATGAAAGCACGTAAAACTTCGTTCATTAATCTCATGAAAGTACTAGGTGCATTAGTTAACCCAAAAGGCATGACTAACCACTCATATAATCCAAACTTAGTTTTAAATGTTGTTTTCCATTCGTCCCCCAATTTCATACGAATTTGATGGTATCCACTACGCAAATCAACTTTGGAGAATATTATAGAGCCACTCAATTCATCAAGCATATCATCTAGCCTAGGAATAGGATGACGATAACGAATAGTAATATTATTAATGCCTCTACAATCAAAACACATACGTGATGTACCATCCTTTTTCGGCACTAGAATAATAGGAACAGCACAAGGACTAAGGGATTCGCGTATATAACCTTTGTCGAGCAGCTCTTGTACTTGACGCATAATCTCCTTCGTCTCCTCTGGATTGGTACAGTATGGCGCACGGTTTGGTAGTGAAGCACCGGGAATTAAGTCAACCTGATGCTCAATCCCTCGAATAGGCGGTAATCCCGGTGGCACGTCTTGTGGAAAGACGTTAGCGAACTCCTGCAAAATGTTAGTGACAGCAGGAGGCAAAGAGGAAGGCACGTCCTCGAATGAAAATAATGCCTCTTTGCACACAAAAGCATAGCAAACTGATTTGCTAAAATCTAGCTCATCAATATCAGATTTAGTGGCAAGTAAACGTGCACTTTTCAATTTAATTTCAGAAGCAACACTAGATGGTTTACTATTAGGCGTCATATGTTGCTCAAATTCTTTTGCCACAATTTGATTTTCACTCTTATATTTCTCCTGTTTTGCTTTATTAGCTCTATTAATATCATCTTTCAAAATGGACTCAGGAGTCATAGGAAGCAAAGTAATATTTTTATCCTTATGAATAAGAGTATACTGATTGTTTCTACCATGGTGTACAGAATTTTTATCAAATTGCCATGGTCGACCAACTAATAAGGAACATGCTTGCATAGGTACCACATCACAATCAACATAATCAGCATATGAAGAGATACTAAAATGCACACGAACAGTACGTGTTACCTTAACCTTGCCGCTGTTGTTGAACCATTGGATGTAGTAAGGATGTGGATGTGGTCTTGTGGTGAGAGAAAGCTTCTCCACCATCTCCATGCTAGCCAAGTTGTTGCAGCTACCTCCGTCTATGATGACGCGCACAGAACGTTCCTTTACAACTCCCTTGGTATGGAACAAATTGTGCCTCTGATTTTGCTCAGCTTGTGTGACCTGCACACTCAAAACACGTTGAGCAACTAAACATTCATACCTGTCAGCGTCTTCAGGAGCCATGTATTGCGTCTCATGATCAGAATCATCTCCACCATGTTCTTCACGTGTAAGAAGAGCCAAAGTCTCCTCATCATAGTCACTAGCGGACTCATATCCACCATCCTCGGTAACAATCATCACACGCTTAGATTTGCATTCTCTCGCATAATGACCTCCTCCCTTACAACAACGACAAATAATATCACTTGTGTGCCCTGTTGATGCCATGGAAGAAGAAGAACTCTGTGCAGGCCCGGCAGGTGCGCTCTTGGCAGATAATGGTTGTTGTGCCTGTTTTCTTGTATCACGGCTGAAGGAGGCACCTGATTGAGGTGCTGGTGCAGTTGAAGTAGAAGATGCACGCGGTGTCCATGATGAAGGTCGGCCTACAGAAAAGTTAGTTCTCGCCAATGCTTGTCGATCCTGTACTTCACGTTCAGCTTTACAAGCAAGATGGAATAAACGAGTGATATTAGTATACTCCTTATAGTCTAGAATGGTCTGAATCTCTCTATTTAATCCACCCAGAAAACGTGCAAGCATAGCTTCATTCTCCTCAACAATACCACATCTAATCATGCCAGTTTGTAATTCCTGATAATATTCTTTTACAGAATTTTTTCCTTGTCTTAAACGCTGCAATTTTTGAAGCAATTCACGTTGATAATATGGTGGAACCCAACAAGTACGCATAGCAGTTTTCAAAGCAGCCCAAGTAGCGGGAATAGGATATAATCTACAATGTTCAGACCACCATACACATGCAAAACTAGTGAAAGCACAAATAGCAGCAGCAACCCGTCTCTCCTCGGGATATTGTAAACATGTAAAACGTTGTTCAGTTTCTAACTCCCAAGTTAGATATATATCAGGAACATATCTACCCTCAAATGGTGGAATATTCAATTTCAGTTTAGGAATATGGACATCATCTCGTACCTGAGGTGGTGGTGCAGGCCTACCATTACGAATATATACCTGAGGTCGACCTGCTGGTGGTGGTGCTGGTGGCTGCACGTAGTTCTGATTTCGATCAACCTCATCCTCATAATTGCCCGCATACTCATCATCCTCCTCGGTACCAGCAGCAGCAGTAGCAGGAGCCAAAGAAGCACCAACAGCAGTAGCAGCGGCACTACAATTTTGTCCTGGCTCAATAGGAACACGCTGAGCTCGTCCATACTGATTCGGAAGGGGACGTAGTTGTTGTCGTTGCAGAGGTGCGATAGGTGCAGCCGGAGGTGGTTGTGGAAAACGCGCGAGCAATTCATTAAACTTGCTATCAAGCTTTGTTTCAAACGTCTTCTCAATGCCATCTATCTTCTCCATGGCCTCGTCAAATCTGTTTAGCACATCTTGCACCTGTCCAATCATCATTTGCTGAAACTTATCATGTAGTTGTTTGTTCGTCAGGTTCTCCCAATCAGTCTCATCGGCTTGTGATCCTACCATGGTTAGCAGCAAATAGAAACACACAAGAATATGATCCTACAGACTACTAAGAAGTGGTGGTGGTGTATCACAAACCCGTCAAGCAAATCTCAAATTCTTACCAGTTCTTACCCAGCAGCATGTGGTGATCGACAACCGTTGTAGTCAAAACTCTCAAAGCTTGGATATAGCGATTACCAGGGAGAATCAAACACACGACGTAGATGTATGTGGAGCTAGGAAGGCTTATAATATGTAGCAAAAAAGGTCAGCAATAATCAATTCAGAGATGCAAAGTTGAATAAACGCTCAACGACGGTACTGTGCTGGTCCTAGGCTAGACCGTGCTAGAGACGCGAGCCTAGAACACTAACAAAATCACGGCGCTGCACGTAAACAAGGAAAAAGCACACTCTGAATTTTTTTTGCTCTTTTTTTTTGCGCTGCTTTTTTTTGCGAAAAATCACTATAATGGCGAGTGTCTCAAAACTCTTCCCAGGTCAAACTGACAGGATGGGCTCAAAATTTTTTCGACCAAATTTTTTTTTTCGACTGCCTGGACCCAAAAACTGGAAACGGGTCAAAAAAAACTTTCTATAACGGCGACTGGCTCAATACGCTTAGAAGCACCTAAAAATAGGATAGCCAGAAATTTTTTTGTCCCGTGCATTTTTGGAAAATTTTGGGCCTAAACGGAGGGTGGTTTCCGGACTCTTTTTTTTTGGAAACCAATCTCTTCTACGGGCGGCAAAAGATTGCTGGAATCCGAAACCTACTCAGACAAGGAAACACGAATCGGAAATTAGATGGATCCCGAAAACAAACCTAATATGCAAGGAACTCGGATTGGTGGTGGATATATGGTGGTGGTATATGGTAGCGGTGGTAGTATATGGATATGGATCGGTGGTGGTATATGGACACGGATTGGTGGTGGTATATGGATACGGATTCTGAGCGGTGGCGGATAAGCGGTGGTGGTAGATGGCAGGGGCGATGATGATGGTGCGGCGGCGGCGTGACAACTTATGACCAGAACTCGAAACTCTAAAAGACCAGACTCTAAGACCAGCAACTAGACACGACGATGCAACCGCAAATTCAACAAAGCAAAACCCTAAAAAGATTATGCAAAGGCTCAGATTGGTTCGGATATGATGAACTAACCCTAATTTTTTTTGTGGCTTTTTCGTGGACTGTAGGTATGAAGAACAGACTCGATCTAAACTACGAAAAACTGTAAAATCTCACCGAGCAACCTGGAAATCTGATACCACTTGATAGAGACAAAGGTGTCCCGTCTTTTGATGAGATGGTGGATTTCGCTTTGGTGGAAGTCGACTTTGACGATCCGACTACGAACGTGCGAGGACGTCGCGCCTTAGCAATCGCTAAACCAACTCCGAGAGGTTATTGACCACGCCGGAGCACGATCAACCTGACCACGAGGGTATGTTTCCTGCGAGCAAACGAAGAACAAGCAAGAAACTGAGATTGCAATCTGGATATTGCGAATATAAGATGAAAGCTTTATTGATCAAGGTGGGGTTCTGTGACGCCTTTGTCTGGTCGTTGAACACAAACAAAGTACGCGAAGTTGCAGCTATGGCGAACTTTTAATCTAAACAAAACCCAAAGTCTAAACGGTGCCCTACGGGCTGTATATATGGAGGAAGAGAGGGGGAATTTCGTGGCCCTTGGTGGAGGGGTCCGAAATCAACCCTATCTCTTGTTTCCCCACACATACGGACTCTAAAAATAGCCTATACTAATGTATTTCGAAATTACATGGGCCTGGCCCAATAAAAAGGTGACGCAACACCTATAATAGCCTCTGGACGAAATTTATGAAGTGGCATCTTGTATATTTCGTCCAAGGCTTCATGCACTCTTATGGTGGCTTCAAAGACCTGAAATCATCACTCGTAACTCCGTTCTTGTTCCCCTTGCGCATGCCATCATCTCCATGCTTTCTCTTGCTCCAATGTTCATCCTTCTCCAAGCTAGGCCCTTCATTTTGTAAGCAAAACAAATGTATCCAATTTAGGCAGCATCATATTCTCATGAACATTAGAATCATTACCAAGAAACGAAAGTACCTGGTAATTTAGTTGGCATGCGCGAGCTCTAGTAATTGGTCCAGTATGTATAGCAGCAGGGGCTGTGGGTGTAACAATGGTATTGATGTCCTCATCATCTTGGCTCCTACATATTCTACGAAGATCTTTATCGGTCAAACCGCATACAACATATGTTGTGCCCTTTGTCATCGGTATGTTACTTGCCCGAGATTCGATCATCGGTATCATCATACCTAGTTCAATCTCGTTACCGGCAAGTCTCTTTACTTGTTCTGTAATACTTCATCTCGCAACTAACTCATTAGTCACATTGCTTGCAAGGCTTATAGTGATGAGCATTACCGAGAGGGCCCAGAGATACCTCTCTGAAACACGGAGTGACAAATCCTAATCTCGATCTATGCCAACCCAACAAACACCTTCGGAGACACCTATAGAGCACCTTTATAATCAGCCTTTTACGTTGCGACGTTTGGTAGCACACAAAGTGTTCCTCCGATATTCGGGAGTTGCATAATCTCATAGTCTGAGGAACATGTATAAGTCATGAAGAAAGCAATAGCAATGAAACTGTAACGATCATAATGCTAAGCTAACATATGGGTCATGTCCATGATGTGATCCCGTTCATCAAACGACAACACATGTCCATGGTTAGGAAAAATAACCATCTTTGATTAACGAGCTAGTCAAGTAGAGACATACTAGGGACAATATGTTTTGTCTATGTATTCACACATGTACTAAGTTTCTGATTAATACAACTCTAGCATGAATAATAAACATTTATCATGAAATAAGGAAATAAATAATAACTTTATTATTGTCTCTAGGGCATATTTCCTTCACTCGCCGCCTGGGAGGGACACCTATCCGGCTTTCACCATCGCTCACCACCTCACACTGCCAAGTTACACATGCACGCACATGTGAGCAAAAATACATACTAGATGGAAGAGCATCTGAATCACTAGAGTAGTGGGATTTGATGGAGGGGGAAGAAAATCTATCAGCTTCGGTTGCAAAATATTTGATGAGGGTTCGAGAAGATGAAGAGGAAGCTGAACCTATTTCGTGGGGGAAGATTTGAGGCACTGCGTCGGGGAGAGGACTGGATATTTGCTAGGATATATATATTTTCCATGGGGAAAAACACTGGGAGAGAGATCAGGAGGGGCTGGTGAGAGAGAGAGATGTTTGCCGATTGGTTCGTCTTTGCAACTGAAGGTCCAACGTGGCATGTATGCTGACATGGCATAGCTGCATGTTGGGATAATGGAAGTAGTGGGTGCTTAGTAGAATATTGAAGTGGACAATTTGCATGTTTAAAGAATTGAGACCAACTTCTTAAGAGTGTAAGTTACGATTTGTATTCCCTCAAACATTATTACTTGAAATAGAGTGCAATATTTATCTCAAAAAATAGGACCCTGATAAGTGCCGCATGTGTGACACGAACACATGGCAACTCCAAACATCTTTGATGGCAAGTTTAGTGACGCAAGGATGACAACTTTAGTTGTCAAGCATGACCACTTTCTTTTCAGATGTCCAGTTTCAATTTTGTTTCTTTGGTTTTGTTTTTCCTTTTCGGATTGCAACTTTAGTTCTAAAAAATGTTAGGGGCGGAGTGATTCGTGTCACATGTGGCACTTATCATTTGGGAAAAATAACGATATACACATATTCTAGAAAATAACAAAAAAAGGGAAATTGTGAGCGTTGTGATTTTTTATTTTTTGAGGGAGGAGCGCAAGAGAGCTCCTATGCGCCGCTCGTTGCGGCGAATTGTTGAGCGGACGCACAGGCGCGTCTCCAGCTGGGCCGGCTCATTAGCGCAACGCAGTGAAAAAAATCCCAAAAATCACTGCTCCAGGGAGGGATCGAACCAGGGACCTTGTTCTAGGAACGCACGAGCCTAGCCAACGGGACAGATAACCTTTCTCGCTTTACATACGCGCGCGAAGCTAAAAGTTAATGTAGATCCGACCATTTTGTGAAATTCCGAACGTGAACATTATTTTTTAAAGTGTTTTTTAAAAAGCGAACTCTTTTAAAACTTTAGAAGGAAAACTCGAAAGCTTGAACTTTTTTTGAATATGTGAACAAAGTTTTGATAAAATGAACACTTCTAAAAATCCCGATCATTTTTTTGAATTTAGGGAACAAAATTTTGAAATTGAGAACAAAAATTGAACATGAACATTTTTTGAAGCACAAACATTTTTAGAATCTTGAGAACAAATTTTGAAACGGAGAACAATTTTGGAAGCGCGGACAATTTTTTAAAGCATGAACATTTTTTTGAATCTTGAGAACAAATTTTGAAAAGAAGAACAAATTTGGAAGCGCGAACGATTTCATAAAGCATGAAAAAAAATTGAATGCCGAGAACAAATTTTGAAACCGCAAACAAATTTGAAAAATCCCGAACAAATTTGGAAGTACGAACATTTTTTGAAAATGTGAACAAAAAATTGAAAATCTGGTACATTATATGAATGTCGTAAGTTTTGAACTTTTTTACGTAAAAAGAACAATTTTTTAATTTTGAGAACATTTTTCTGAAAACTGAACATTTTGTGGAAACACAAACAAATTTTGAATATTTTGAAAAAAAAGTGAAGATAAAAGAAAAGGGAAATTTGGAAATCAAGTACATTTGTTGAAATCCCTGAAAGTTTTTCAAACATGAACATATTTTGAAATCATGAACAAAATTTTGAAAACAAGAACAAATTTTGAAACATGAACAATTACTGAATTTGTGAATAAATTCAGAAATCAAGAACATTTTTTGAAAATCCTGGACATTTTTTGAAACATGGACATTTTTTAAATTGTGAATGAAATTTTGAACACGTGAACACTTTTTGAAATTTGGAACAATTATTTGAAAATGTCTAACAAAAGAAACAGGAAAAACATAAATAAAAGAAAAAAGAGAAACAAAAAAGAGAAGGAAACAGGAACAGAAAAGGAAAAAAAAAAGATTGACCGGTCTAGGAACCTTCTAGAAGGTTCCCAAAACCGAAAAAACTGCTGGGCAACCTCTGGAAGATTCCTAAAACCGGAACCTTCTACGTACAACAGATGGGCCGGCCCAAATTGCTCGCTCGCTCGCCCTGTCTATGCGACGGCTCGACAATTTGCCGCAGAGAGCGGCAAATAGGGTTTTCCGGAGCGCAAGGTGTGTGAAGGCAACGACGTAGAGTCGTGCTGGGCCGTGGCGCCTGGTTGTGCAAAGGCATAGGTCCATTCATAACCGTGGTTGTGCAAAAGCATTGGTCCATTTGTGTTATGTCAGAGAGCGTAATATTCCTATAATAACATAAATAAAAAGGAAAGAACAGTGGCGCTCCAGACCGTTGAAACAAGTTAACGCACCTAATTATATTGCGTCTGCCGGGAGTCGAACCCGGATCTATTGCTTGGAAGGCAATTATCCTTACCGTTGGACTACAGATGCTTTGATGTTTCCATTTTAAGATGAAACACCTTAAAATCTCATTGGTATTTCCTTTCTACCCCACCACCATAAGTCAGCAAATCCACCCATGCTTACGGAATGCGCACTGGAAAAGTTAGCAAAAACTATTTGATGAGGCCATCAAATAGTTTATTATTGTTATTATTGAAATTGCTCTAGTAACAATGGGGTTATTCAATTTTTTCTGAGGCTGTCAACTAACTATATCAAGAAATAACAAAAGGAAGAATGAAAACACTCTGGTAAACAATATGTGGATGGACATTACAAGACAAACTAATATTTAAAACACCAATAATTAGTGGTCCAAAAAATAATAGCACCTCCATTCCTTAATATAAGACGTTTCTTATATTAAAGAATGGAGGTAGTAAAATTTACAAAATGAAAAATAAGAAAACAGAAGGAAAATAATACACTGCTTGTTGACCCATCCAAATGACCGAATTGCTTAAGCGCGCGCACGGAGATGCAAATGCTACGTATGGCTCATTGCGAGCAATATGGCAATGCTTGCTCACGTGTGTTCACTTAAGGACCAGTCCATCTTAGCTCTGGTTTTGGGAACCTTAAACCGGTTTTGGAAAAGTTTCGATGGTTTTTATTTATTTATTTTCACCTTTTGTTTTGTTATTGAATCATTTTTTTATTTTCTGTCTTGTTATAATTATCCCTTTTCCTTTTTCCCTCTATTTTTTTTGTTTTTAAATTTATAAAGATTTTAGAAATTGTGAGCATTTTTAAATTCATGCATGTTTGTCAAATTTTTGAATATTTTCCAATTTTGAAATATTTTCGAAGTCCATGAACTTTCTTAAAAGTTTGTAATTGTTTTGGATGACGAATTGTCTTTAATTTGTGGATATTTTTAATTCATGAACATATTTAAAACTGATGTCTATTTTTTAAAATTGTTGTTTTTCAAAAAATTCATGAATATTTTTCCAAATTGATGAGGATTTTGTTGAAATTTAAGAATATGTCAAAATCCATGGATATTTTTAAATTCATGCATTTATTAATATACATGAATATATTTTTTTCTGAATTGTTTGGATTGCTTACCACATGTGTCCTGTGGTATTTTAAAAATGAATATAAAACCGCCGAAGTAAGAAAACCAGCCGAAACACATAAAACTCAGAAAACATGATAGAAGAAAAACGTTTAGAACTGTTGGCAAAGAGGATTTGCTCATAGTGGCCCAGCCAAGCCATCATCGGAAGTCAATGGCCTGGTATGATGCTGGGCCTGACATGCGGTGGTGCACGGCCTGGTGTGATTCAGAGCGGCCTTAACGAAAATAAAAATAGAAAAAATGCGTCTGCCGGGAGTCGAACCCGGGTCTATTGCTTGGAAGGCAATTATCCTAACCGTTGGACTACAGACGCAATCATGTCACAATTTAAGATGCCATTTTCTTTATCGGAGTCATTCTTATTTTCCACTAGCACGAATCAGCGAATCATTTTTGCACTTACGGTGCACTGCACATTCACAAACAACGCAAACACGGAAAACAATTGATGCCCTCATCAACTGAGATTCCCCCACTCTTGTTGTGAAATTACTATGATAATGTTTCAGATTTTTCTAAGGTGGTCAACTACTCGTAGAAAAAAAAATAGGGAAGAGAGCAAAGCACTCGAGCAAACAACATGCAGACGAGGCAGACAGCCTAACTCAACAATCACCTCACAGTTTTTGCTAGAGCATGTTTTTAGGACTACCTGCTGCGTTGACAGGCTAACCAAAAAGCGTTTTTGCTTGCTGCAGAAAGGCACTCAACTGCCTCGGAGACACGTTGCTTATCATCAGGATCGATGCCACGACGCAGCCCAAGCCTAGCATCAGTAATAGCGGATCGATGAAACAGCGAGGAGGACGTTCCCACTCACCCCACACACTGTCCCAGATTAATTAAGTCTCTGTGTATGTTTCTTGCTTGCTTACCGATGGTTCCATGAAAAGGCAGCTCGCTCGCCTTCTCATGTCCGCATGAAAAGGCAGACCAGATCAGATCAGCTCAGCTGACTAACCAAGGTGAAGTAGTACTAGTAAACTAGCTCAAGCCCAAAGGAAAAATGATCAGTCCAGACGGATGATTTCGTGATTGAAGACGCATCGTCCGTTGCCCTGACACTCGTGCCAAAGACCCACCGGTCAGATGTCACCACTCACAACAACTCGGCCCGCCTTCTGTTCTCAAGTCACGCTGAACGAGCTTGTCCAAAACCTGAAGCACGTGACCAGAATACGGAATACAACAGCCGTGTAGTTGGCTTGTTTGGATTCTAGGGGGACAGAGACCAAGAAATGCAGCCATCATGCTAGCAAATAATAAGGTTAGTGTGCTTTCAGTCAGTTAGGCTCGAGAGCGAGGCATGAACAACACACAGCAACCCCGACAAATGTATCAGTAATAACAGATTAAGGTACAGCAGACAGAGCCGGACCAGCAGGGCTCTGCGATGAAAAGGGAACCAAACCTACAGCGTAAAGGAGCACTAATAAACATCCATCAGCATTACCACAGAATGTCCTTGCAAGATCAGGCGCATAATCTACATCGTCCTCCTTTGACCAGAGTACATCCGGAGTACTACACAGGTCCATGATCGGAGACACGGCTACATGCTGCAGTCACCCCGGAGAAGAGGACCAGATGCCGATCGATCCATGACCCACGGTTTCGATTGCAATCCACATGGATGGGACTGGGACTGGGGTAAAGGAGAAAAAAAGGAAAGCGGCCAACTTATTGCGATCACCGGAGCACAGCATCATAACTCATCGGCGTTGGTAGAGTACGTCGGCCAGGTAGGCAGGCTCTCGATCCCCACTGTACCACTGCTAGTGGTACTGAAAAAACAGAGATCATAACGCGCAGGCGGCCCTACCATGAGATACTGACTCAGACCGATCGATTTGCCATTCTAATGATACATCTCCTACATTGTGGAATGGCTTTGAATGATTGTACTTTTATTTCACAGAGACGAGCAATATACAGAGGAGAGTGCCAGTGCCCGTGCTGTGTCAGGAGCGACACAGGAGCAACACATCGCCGAGCACTCGAATACACTGGAGAGACTCATTCGTTCATTCACTGTAACAAAATATGGAGTGAACATTGTGTTAGCTACCCATGCAGACAGCACAGTCAAGAACTAGTGCCGGACACACAATCAAGGTCACAGGCTCCAAATGCCATGGAACATGTTCCTCAGCTTGCTCCCGCCAAGCTTCTTCACGATCTTCTTAGCGTCCGTCACGTTGGTCTCGGCAAGCTTCTCGAGGTTCCTGACATTCGTAAAAGGTTCCAACAAATGTTGTCAGCATCAATGTATTCAGAAGTCCAGAATTATCATTCGATCGTTTTAATGTTGTGATTACCTCACGTGCTCCGATGACATGATCTTCCTCCGGCCGGAGTTGCTGTCCGCCAGATGCACCAGCGTCGACAGCAAGAACCGCTTCGCCGGCGAGGGCTTCTCCTCGTCGGGGCCTAGCAGCTGCAGTATCTGCGCCACGTTGCGGTCATCCTGGACGAAGCGCTTCCGGTTGCGGTGCACGGACATCATGGCGCAGAGCGCCTCCGCGGCCATCTCCCTCGTCTCCAGGGATTTGGCCGCCTGGACGATGCCCACCAGCTCCGGCATGAACCCGGCGTCCCCCATCGCCTTCTTGGTCTCCTCCGACACGTGGCACAGCCGGTGCGCCGCTTTTAAGGCGGAGTGCTGCAGCGTGGTGTCGCCGTTACGGAGGAAGAAGAGCACGCGGTTGAGGAAGACGGCGCCGATGAGCCGGTCGATCGAGTCCGGCGACGAGAAGCACAGCGCGTCGATGGCGCGGAGCGCCACCTCCCGTGTCTTTGAGGAGCGCGGGATGCCCGGGTCCAGCGCGCGGACGAGGGACTCGGCGGTGCCTTCTTGGAGCACCACCTCCCTGGATGAGCTGTCTCCGGAGGCGATCGCCGCGAGGAGCTCCATTGCCTGGATTTGCGCCCCCTCGTCCGCGGGGCCCTGCAAGAGCGACACGAGCACCGGTACCGCCCCGGCGTCGGCCACCATGTACTTCCTTATCTCCTGGACGCCCACGAGGCTCCTCAGCACCCGGCACGCCGCGCACACGAGCTCGCCGCCGCTGGCACGGTGGTCGGAGCAGATGTTGACCAATGCCGTGACTCCGCCGTGCGCGGCGACGGCCCACGCGTTGTCGGCGTTCTCGGTGAGCTTGCTGAGCACCCGAGCCGCCCGCTCCTTCGCTGCCGTCCCGGCGCCCGTGTTAAGAACCCGGATCACCGGAGCGATGACGCCGCCGCTGACAAGGTCGCCTTTGCAAGAAGCGTCATACCCGGCGATCACCGAGATGGCGTCCAGGGCCTCTTCTTGGACGCAAGCGTCCGGGGACTCGAGCAGCCCAATGAGGACGCCAATTCCGTCGGCGACGTCGGACACGACGACCCGCACGGACTTGTCGTCGTCGCGCAGCACCTCGTTGAGCGCGGCGGCGGCCTCCCTCCGCATCTCCGCTCCGCCGACCCGGAGCCTGGCGAAGAGGTCGCGCACGTAGAACCGCAGGTCCTCGCGGCTGGCGCCGGCGCACGGCCGCGGCACGACGAGCGCCCGCGCGCGCGTCAGCGAGCCCGAGGCGCATATCTCGTCCAGCCGCGCCAGGTGCGTGTCGAGCGTGGACGCAACGACGTCGAGGTCGCTCCGCAGCCGCAGCTTACCGCCTCCGTAGTGCCGCCCCTGGCTCCGCGGCACCAGCTCCCGCGCCTCCCTCACCGCGTCAACGACGTCCCGTAGGAGGCCATCGAACGCCTCGTGCCTCTCCTGGCCGTCGGAGGCCGCGATGACGGTGATGTCCGCGAGGCCGGCGTGGAGCCGGTTGAACCTGTCCCTGATGAGCTGCCACTTGAGCGGGAAGAGGGAGGCGGAGAAGGAGGCAGAGATGAGAGAGTTTATGGCGTCCAGTGCCGTCGCGAGCCTCCCCTGCTCGTCTTGCTCCGCTTCTTGGCCCCCCGCCTCGCCCGCCGCCGCAAATTCTCCCATTCTTCCGACGAGCTCAGCTCAGCTCACGCGCAGACCCTTACCACGTCGTCAATTCCTGCCGTTGCATCGAGCAAGCAAGAAAGGGACGAGGAGCAGAACAAGCGGTGGAGCTATTACTAGTTATGGTATGCGGAGACGGCGGGGGAGTGTGACGACTGTAACTGCAAGGTGGTGAACTGGCGATGGCTCAACTCTTGAAGGCAAGCTCGACTTCAAGGTAGTTAATGGAGTTATGGAGGCGGAGGCGGGGCCGGTGGTGGGTCCCCCGGACGTGGGCGCAGCACGAGCGCGGACTGTGGATGCAGTCGGACTCTGGGGAAATGCGTCTGTGCCCGCGTGAGTGAGGACGAAGGCTTGGGGATCGGTGCGCTGTGGCGGAGAAGAAGCGAAGGACGGTCTGACGGAAGGAATGAGCCCCGGGGGTCTACGAACTAGGATCGCGAGACATGCCCAGCAATGCTACACGTACGAAAAATGTTGGGAGACGCTACTATTTTTTTTTTTGAACTCACGGAGATGCTACTGTAACGTGGTGCAAAATGATGTACGTTGGCCAAGTTGTCGAAGTGCCTCCAATGTTTTTTTTTTCAAGGAACTTCACGGAGCTTTAATCAACGAATGCATTCGCGGGAAGCTACTGATGGGGAAGATAGGGATAGTGTCTAACTAGCTCTCGGTCACATTAAACGTACAACCATGATTAGTACAGAGATGTGCAGGACCATTTGTTGATCTTAGTATATGTTGAATACGAAAAGAAGCAAAACTAAGAGCAAGCCCTTCAATTTCAGTGAGAATTGGTGCTATCACCGCCCGATCAGTTTAGCGAGAATTCCAGAGATTAACTGCCACCAAATAGCAGGTTTCCATGATCACATGTGTGTAGCCGCATAATGTAGTGAAGATAACTCCTTCCTTCAGAGCTAGGGCGTCGGCATTGAGGAGGTCTGTGACTCCTAGGAACGGCTTACACCATGCACCCATGAATCCCGAAGAAGAGCGGGCGACACCCCCCGCTCCAGCGTTGCCATCATCGAGATGAACTGCACCGTCTGTATTGATCTTGATATGAGAAACATCCGGGGGTCGCCAGCCATAACCGTACAACGTTAAGGTATGCTATCGTGGCAACTCAAGGAGAGCTAGGTCTCTCTGATCCTTCTCACTGAGCTGGCTGGATCTATCCTTTCCAGGTCATGCGTCACGCGATTGCGATACATCCAAACGGCCCACATCACCGCGACAATGATCGCTCTGTCCTTTTCAGAAAAATGCGGATCGCATAAGATATCCCTTGTCCATGTGTGAGGACGGAGCCTTGGCGCATGTATGTCAAAGAGCAGTCGGGCTTCCTCCCAAAACCAGCAGGCATGAGAGCAAAGCAGAAGGACATGTTCCAAGTCCTCATCCAAGGCGAGACAAATCTTACAGGTGTTAATTTCTCTTATGTGGCGATGCTTCAAGTTGCACTCATCCTGTATGATGCCTTGCATCACACGCCACCAGAAAAACCTCACTTTGGGGATTACTTTGAGTTTCCAAATAGCATTCCACATATGTTGTTGATCCACTAAAGTACCGATCATTTTCCCCTCGTCTAAAGCCAAACGCTCTTTTTGATTCACGAGAGCTCAATATGCCGATTTAGCAGAGTAAATGCCCGATTTCTCATGTGCCCAAGCGAGAAAATCGTTGCCCCCTCCTTGCCGCAAAGGAATGTTTAATATGGTCACCGCATCCGGTGCGATGAAAGTTTGTATAACAAGCTCCTATCGACATGCCCTGTTTTCTGTATGGATCAAATCATTGGCAGCCTGAGCTGCCGTGTTCGCTAGCTGCAACATAGGAGACATTGAGACGGTGGAGGGAATCCACTTGCCTTCCCACACCGAAATAGAAGTTCAGTCTCAGACCCATTTAACAGGCCCAATTTGTAATGCATCTCATCCCGCTACAATCACCCTCCAAGTGGCAGAAAAGGATTTCGGGACCGTGGCTTGTAAGAAATCGGAGTCAGGAAAATACCTACCCTTCATAACCCTGATACATAGTGAGTTAAGATTCATCATAAATCTCCATCCATGCTTCCCAAGTAGTGCAAGTTGAACAACTGAAGCTCGCGGAATCCCATTCCACCTTTAGTCTTAGGCGTGGCCGATTTCTCCCAAGCAATCCGATGGAAGGATCTTCTATCCAGAGAGCTCCCCCATCGGAATTTTGCCATTCTTGAGGTTAATACTTTGCACACCTTTTTGTCAAGAGAAAACAGCTCGTGCTATACGTTGGTATTGCTTGGATTAAAAATTTCAGCATGGTCTCTCTACCGGCGCAAGCGAACAATCTCTCTGACCAACCTTGCACCTTACCTCGAGTTCAATCCCCTATATGATCAAGAGTACCATTGTTAATTTTTCCAACATTGGTGGGTAAACTGAGATAACGCCGTGAAAAAACTTTCACTTGAACACCAAGAAGTTATTTCAGACTTTGCCTGAGAGCTGCGGGTGTCGTGGAATTAACACATCAGATGTCCTAGCGGAAGGACTTAGTCGTGGAGCCATCGCAACGAGATTATCTTAAAGGGGTTAAACCGGAACAAAGGACACGGGAAGTTTATACTGGTTCAGCCCCTTGCGGTGAAGGTAAAGCCTACGATCCAGTTGTTGTGGGATTGATTGATCTCGATGAGCAAGGAGCGAATTCGCTTTACCTATCTCTCGAGCTATTGTTTCTTGTCCCTGAACCGCCGCCGGGTCGTCCCTTTATATACGTAGGTTGACGCCCGGCCGGTCTACAGAATCCCGAGGCCGGCTCATACAAGTGTCCGGCTCGGTTTCTTCCTTTCCCTAACTTACTGATGAGGACATGACTACCTTGGATATGACCAAAAATATTGGATACATGCATATTTGTCAGGTGATTTCTAGTGCAAACTATTCAATAATCTATTTATGTTATCCAGAACAAAAATACTTCACACACTTTTGTGTTTTGTCTAATTGCAGGTGTATGGGACATTTGTACAATCCACATATGAAGATAAGGAAGAAGGAGATGTTTATTTGCTGTTCAAAAATTTCTCTCATGTCACTTTTGGCCCAAGAGAATATAGAGTCCAAGTCTCTCACGTTCTAGACTCATATTCGGACTGCACAGACATACCTGACTCAAAACGTCAACAACTTTTTCATACAGACTCCGAATTGGGTGATTCTTTTTTTGTTGGAAAGTAGATTTCGTGCTCTTTCCAAACCAATTGGATTCACCTTAAAATTCGTTCGGGGCGTTGAGTTATGGACGAAACAATTTGATGCTGCAGCAGAATCCGAGTCAAACTACAAGTCCAAAGGTGTTACGTCACCTCCACTTGGGCCCATTGGCCTTGTACGACCTAGGGTTAGTTTTAGGCTGCGTTGGGACATCCTCCCACCTTCTTGGCCGCCACCCCTTGCTCCTATATAAGTAGATCCATCTAGTAGCTTTTCCCTTGGGATTTGTTTCGTTAAAAGTTAGCCATTGCAACTTCGTGTACTTCGTTTGTGTCCAACGACCAGACCAAGACCGCTTACGGATCCCCACCATTATCAATACTTCATATATATTTGCAATATTCAGATTGCTTTTATCATATTCTTGCTTGTTCTTCGATTGCTTGCAGGAATAGACCTTCGTGGTCAGGTTGATTGTGCTCCGCGCGTGGTTAATAACCTCTCGGAGTTGGTTTAGCAATTGCTAAGGCGCAACGTCGTGCACGTTTGTAGTCGGATCATCAAAGTCGTCTCCACGAAATCGATAGTTATCATCTCACCGAAAGATCGGGACACCTCCGCCTCTATCAAGTGGTATCAGATTTCAGGTTGCTCGGTGAGAATTTCCAGCTTTCCCTAGATTAGATTTATTTTCTTACCTATTGTCCAAGAAAAAGCCACAAAAAAAAGTTAGATCTATTCATCCTTTGTCCAAGCCAGTCTGAGCCTTTGCAATATTCTTTTCATTGTTTGCATTATTGAATTATCGGTTGCATCGTTCGTGTCGAGTTGCTGGTCTTAGTGTCTAGTTCGTTTAGAGTTTCGAGTTCTGTTCACATTAGTCACGCCGCCGCTGCATCGTTATCCCTTCCGCTGTCCACCACTCATCCATCAATTTCCACCACGTGTTACCCACCGTTCATTGTCATAATCATAGTTGAGATCATTCACATCTTCGCTTACTCCAGTCTGCATCTTATCTAGTTTGTTTTGGAGAGAGGGAGAGAAAAAAAAGATAGAGAAAAAAAGAGAGAAAAAAGGAAAGAAAAAAAAGAGAAAAAAAAGTGTGATGAAAAAAAAGAGAAAAAATCGGATCTATCTAGACTCAATCTCGTAGTTGAATTCGGATTGGAATCTGTTTTGTGCACTGTTCAGTAAAATAGACATAAGTTTCTCATACGAAATCCGTTTTGGCTCCGCGAGTACTCAAATGAAAGCTAGCGACGAGCCGCATCTAAATAGTTGTAGAAGCTAATAAAGTATTTGACACCTCAAAATCGGCTTCTAAATAGGTCTTTTTGCCCTCTGAAGTTCGCAAACACAGCTTATTCCAGTTTTTCAAGCAAGTTTTAGAATTTTTTGACTCCTCATATCAACTCAGTGATTCTTTTTGCATTAGAAAGCTTGAGTTAGTAGCATTCTTTGAAAGAATTTATCAGAAAATTGGCTCAAACTTTTCAAGAGGAAAGTTGGAGAGAGAGTTGTTGTATATCCTGCTTGGCAGTTGTTTTTCATCATTATCTTCACTGCCGTTGTGATCTTCACTTATATCTTGTTGTCAAGAGCTACTTAGTATCCTCCATTGATGCTAGTTGTGCTATGCCGTGACCTCATTAGTGTTCTAGGCTCGCGTCTCTAGTCCGGTCTAGCCTAGGACCAGCACAGTACCGTCGTTGGGCGTTTATTCAACATTGCATCTTTGAATTGATTATTGCTAATTTTTTGCTACCATATATAGCCAACCCAGCTCCATATATTTCTACACCGTGTATACGTACGTTCCACTGGCAATCGCTTTACACAATCTTCAGAGTTACTTGACACCGCTGGTTGCCTGTCACCACCTGCCGCATGGTAAGAACGTGTAAGATATTGATATTTGCTTTACTGTGAGCACGTTACAACCACATCCTAGTAGTTCATAGGAACATTATTCTCGAATTTTGTTTCTTGTTTCTACTAATCATGACAGGTTCCGGAGATAGAAGTTCTTAGACGACGAACACATCTTCACCATCACGAGAGTTGGGACAACACACACAAGCACATGGCCAGGTTAGCTCTTTACCGTCATTTGAGGGTAGATTTAATCCTGCTGTTTATCTAGCTTGGGAGCTTGAAGTAGAACAAGTTTTTAGTCACCATGACTTTTCTGAACTTGAGCGAGTACGATCTGCCACTAGAGCATTTACTGGTTTTGCTTCTGTTTGGTGGAGTGTGCATTGTAAGAAATACATTGATAACCAACGCACAACTTGGAAAGATTTGAAAGATGTAATGAGAAAACAATTTTTCCCTCCTTACTATCGTCGTGAATTGCTTCGCAAATTTGAACAATTTAAACAAGGCAACAACACTGTTCATGCTTACTACCAAGAGTTTAAATCTTATATGCATCATTGTGACATAGAAGAATCTGAGGATGATACAGTGAATAGATTTTTTGGTGGTTTGAACCATGATATCCGTGCAAGATTTCACTATATTCCTCGTTGCATTACTGGTATGTATGTTCCCGCTTGTACCTTTGAGAGACAGATACAGGACGATGCATTGGGTGACTACAACAACTACTATTCCAGTTCATGCTCACCACCGCCGGTTGGTTCCTCCATCGTTGCACCTACTAGAGCAGCCCCACCTCGGATTGTGAGCGCGACATCATCTCAAGAGTATGATGCACTGTCAACGTCCATACCTACATGAGCTACGTCTTTGCGACAAGGTAATAATAAAGGTATTGATGATATAACTTCACATGAGAATGATGCATCCCTAGTTAACTTGAATGCATCATGTGTTGAGTTATCTAGTGATTTGAGCACATCACCTATTTTAGAGAATCTTGATACTGTCATGAATGCGTCATGTGATCAAACAACTGAAATACCAACAATTTTGAGTGCACCCATTGAATTAACTGTTGATGCAAAAGAATCAATGTTTAATCATTTTGATATGACCTCTAATCTTGGTGATGATTCTGTGTTGAATGACTTATTGCATGTTTGCTTATTTAAGCATGTTATAGCATGTAAATTTGATGCAAGTAAGCTTTATTCACCAATATGGGGATGGTTTAATGATGAACATTGTCAATCTTTTGAAATGAATAAGAGCTTCACTTATATGTGCAAACTGAGTTGCAATATTTTCATGCCTTCTACTTCTTGTGCTAATTTTTTGGCTTTAGATTTTATGAACTATGCAAGTTAATCATCTATTCATGTGTCATATATGCAAAAATCAAGGGAAGTAAAAAATGGATGACATATACATATACAACATGTACACCTTGTCTCTTTTGTTAGCCACATTTCAGATTAAGCAACACCGAGGACGGATTTATTTTCAAAAAGGGGAGTATGATGAGGACATGACTACCTTGGATATGACCAAAAATATTGCATACATGCATATTTGTCAGGTGATTTCTAGTGCAAACTATTCAATAATCTATTTATGTTATCCAGAACAAAAATACTTCACACACTTTTGTGTTTTGTCTAATTGCAGGTGTATGGGACATTTGTACAATCCACATATGAAGATAAGGAAGAAAGAGATGTTTATTTGCTGTTCAAAAAGTTCTCTCACGTCACTTTTGGCCCAATAGAAGATAGAGTCCAAGTCTCTCACTTTCTGGACTCGGATTCGGACTGCACAGACATACCTGACTCAAAACGTCATCAAATTTTTCATACAGACTCTGAATTGGGTGATTCTTTTTTTGTTGGAAAGTAGATTTCGTGCTCTTTCCAAACCAATTGGATTCACCTTAAAATTCTTTCGGAGCATTGAGTTATGGACAAAACAATCTGATGTTGCAGCAGAATCCGAGTCAAACTACAAGTTCAAAGGTGTTACGTCACCTCCACTTGGGCCCATTGGCCTTGTATGACCTAGGGTTAGTTTTAGGCTGCCTTGGGACGTCATCCCATCTCCTTGACCGCCACCCCTTGCTCCTATATAAGTAGATCCTTCTAGTAGCTTTTCCCTTGGGATTTGTTTAGTTAAAAGTTAGCCATTGCAATTTCGTGTACTTCGTTTGTGTCCAACGACGAGACCAAGACCGCTTACGGATCCCCACCATTATCAATACTTCATATATATTTGAAATATTCAGATTGCTTTTATCATATTCTTGCTTGTTCTTCGATTGCTTGCAGGAATAGACCTTCGTGGTCAGGTTGATTGTGCTCCGCGCGTGGTCAATAACCTCTCGGAGTTGGTTTAGCGATTGCTAAGGCGCAACGTCGTGCACATTTGTAGTCGGATCGTCAAAGTCGTCTCCACCAAATCGATAGTTATCATCTCACCGAAAGATCGGGACACCTCCGCCTCTATCACTTCCAATACAAGTTATACATCTATGACGGTTTACTACTATGGGCCTAATCCGTCATTGGGCTCTGAGCCTCTAAGCTTTAATGGTAGAGCGCCATACTCCTTGTCTTCATGGGCTTCAATATAGATGAGCATAAACCGGTCCCTCCTGGGCGGTTTACATTCAGTAGTTGTATCCCCAACATTAGGCTCCAGATTGATTTGAACCTGTTTGTGTCAATCTTCAGTACTTATGAAAATTCCCTGAACATCTTCCTATGATCCTTATAAACCGCCATGACATCTTCTCCATGTGAGCTTGGTAAACCGCCATGACATCATCTTCTAAAATTGCAGTAAATCGTCATGACATCATCTCTATATAAAAAACTCATAAATATTTCCCTTTTATTAATTGACCTCCGAAAACTGAGGCGACAGCTGTGCCCCATTCTCCGTTTTAGGCTCCTCGATTCCCATGCTTGCCTTACTTATCCATTCGCCTTATAAATAGGACCGGAAGGTCTTTCCCTTTTCCCCTTCCGCGCCTCTTCTTCCTCCTCTCGACGCTCAAGCCCGAAAGCTCCGCCGCCGCCCTCGACCTTCAAGTGTTGCACCATCCCTGGCCGCTGCATCAACCTGAACGTACCAGGGAACCACGACCCTTCTCCGCCGATCCTACGAAGCCGGTAAGCCTTCTTTTTCCAACCCTAGATCTGCATTAGGGTTTCATGCCTTCATCGGTGTTCATCAGTGTTCATTGGTGTTTACTGCTTTCTTTTACTGCCCATTGTATCCTGATGAACTTAACATCTTTCTTGTGCGGCCAAAACTATAGTTTACTTTTCCTCACCATAGCGCCCTTTCGCCTATGAACAGATCCCATCTGAATCTTTGCTGTTCTGCTGTCGCCACTTTTAGGCTTTGAATTTGTTCCTTTTTCCTGAAGTATGTTAGATCCATAATGATAACCTTGGCTTGTGAAACCTGTTTGCGTAACACTTGGCAATTTTTAGATCTATTTTCTTCCCTACCACTGTAAGTGGTTTAACCTTTAGAAGATGATAATCCGCCCGGTACCATTAGCCCTCACGTAAACCGCCATCTTTACTTAAACATCAGTATCCGGTTTAATGTGTACACACGCTCTGATTAAATCCCCCGGTTTGACAACGGTTTATGCATATCAATTTTGGACCGTGAACCGGCATTTGAACTTTCTTTACAGTTTGTCATCAAAAATGGCCAAACAGTTCTCCTCTTGCAATTGGGTTCCCTCCTGGATTACAAAAGAGCAACTTACTGGGTATGTTGTAACTGGCGCTTTGGCAAAGAAAGAGATCATTCATTGGAGAGTACCTGGTGCTGAAAATCCTCCTGAACTTCAAGATGGAGAAGTGATTGTGTTTATGCAGCATATGGACCGAGGGTTTAGTCCTCCCGGATCAAAAAATTTCCGTGATGTACTTGCCAATTTCCAACTCCACCCTCAAGACATTGGATCGAACTCTGTGTCCAACATTTGCAATTTCCAAGTGTTCTGTGAAGTTTATCTGCAAGAAGAACCGACTGTTGAACTTTCAAGAGACTTCTTCCACTTAAACCGCCGTACTGAATTTACTGACGGCCCCAATACTGAACTTGGCGGAGTGTCGATTCAAAAAAGGAAAGAAGTCAATTTTCCTCATGCCAAACATCACAGCCACCCCAAGGATTAGAATCAGACGTGGTTCTACTGCCGGAACACTGCTCCTGCTGATGAAAATCCTCTGCCGGGTTATCTTGCTTACCGACTCAGTAATGAACATCCACTGCCTCAATGCCTTACTGCCAGAGAACGACAAACATATGCACCACATCTTGCTAAGCTCCAGGCTCTTATGGCAAACGGTTTGACCGATATTGACCTTGTCCGTTGCTGGGTTTCATGGGGTATCTTGCCCTTAAGCCGTCGCACCAGATTAATGCATGAATATACTGGAGATGTCAAGGATCCTCAACGGCACACTGAAATACAGATGACTGATGACGAGATCACTGAGTCTGTTAAAAAGATGTTAGATGAACCAATATCTGAGTGCATCAAGACTGGGCTGCGTCCCTTTTGTGCCTCCAACAAACCGTCAGCTGTAAGAATTTATCTTTCTGCTTTTAATCCGTCCTCCTTTTAACACTTTCTGATAACTTTCTGTTTATCCTTACAGGACAAAGATCCGTTCTGGAAAAAGAAATCTCAAGACAAACCGGCCAAAGCACAAGACAAACCGGTGAGAGCGCCTCATGCTAAGAGCAAGACCACAAAAAGGCCAGCAAAGAAGAAGACCGCCGAGTCCTCTGATCCACCCGAAGATGTTGATGACTCGGAAACAGAGGTAGAACTTGACTCCCTTGGCTCATTTTTGATGCACCTTATTTACAATGACTATCAGGATGATGTGGAAGCCAGCCGTGCTGATCATGTAGAGGTAATTCCCCTTTCTTCCGATTCAGATCTTGTGCCAGTACGAAAACTCCGTCGCGCAGTCCGGAAAGTGAAACGTTCACATCCTTTCACTCATTTGGATCCACATTTTTCTTTGAAGACATAGCACCCTAAAGCCTGTCGCACAACCCGGCATAGTGGCCAACAAGTCACCTCCTCCAGTTTACCGGACACACCGATCCGGAAGCGCCGTGCAGAGGTCTCTTGTAATTCTAACAAATCTTATCCCTTGGCGGGTTGCTTCCGATACCCTCTTAATCCATCTGATTCGAATTATCAGGTAACTTCCAATTCATCCTATGGCCACTCATCAACCACACAAATGCCTCCCCTCAAGACCGTCCCTGGGTAAGCATGTTAATTTTCATTTTGCTTTTTTGCACCGATTTACCATATTAACCTCTGTTTGTTACCTGTAGCGCCAACGCTCGACTCAGCAAGAAAGCCAAACTGAGCACTCCCACTGAAG
This sequence comes from Triticum dicoccoides, assembly GCF_002162155.2. NCBI lineage: Eukaryota > Viridiplantae > Streptophyta > Magnoliopsida > Poales > Poaceae > Triticum > Triticum dicoccoides. The sequence goes on along the minus strand of NC_041383.1, from coordinate 246,292,868 downwards.
AAAATCCGTCTTTTGAACCGGAGAGGACTTCAGAAGCTGCTGATCGAGATGCTGATGTTGCTCTAGATGATCCTGTGCCACAAGATCAGGACACCTATGTTGATCCGCTAGAAGTTAACCTGGCTAGTCCTCATGTTGGTCCGCCAAGCCCAGCTGCCAATCCACCAAGTCCAGCTGCTAATCCTCCAAGCCCAGCAAGAGCCGCTACTAAACCGTCCAAAACAGATGAAATTGTTGATGGCAAGACCGATGATGTGGTGATTACTAGTTTTGGCCACACTTCTCCTGGCAACCCTGTCGCTTTGTCAAAGTACAGTGCCAAAACGGAATTTGCTGTTGTTGACAAAGGCAAGTGGAAGACTGATTTATCAAGCTGTGCTCATCTCAATGCTCAGGAACTTCACTCTGGATATCTAAACCGCCTGTACACAAGTCGTGATTACGAGGCCGGTTTAGTCAACTTGATGAAGGAGCGCTATGAGGTAATTCCCATTCAAACACTTTGTAAATTTTCCTTTGTGCTTTATATCAACTCCATTGTAGCCCCCAAGGGCCGGTTTATCTCTTCAAGATGAACCGGGACTTTTGATAGAAAAGACTTCAACTGTGTAGCCCCCAAGGGCCGGTTTAACTCGTTAGATTGAACCGGGACTTTCTATTGCGAAGCTTATCTTTGTTGAATTCCTTCACCTCTGGTTTATCTGATCAATTATGCATTAGCCCCCAAGTGCCAAGATTAATACTTGTATTGAGCCTTAGGACTTAAAATACTAGCCAAGAAGAAACAATCTGCATTAGCCCCCAAGTGCCAAGTGTATAACTTGTTATGTGCTTGGGACTTTCGAGAAAATATTAACAACTTATTATCTATCTGTTGCAGGCTGACTTGAGCAATAAGGATTCCCAAATCGCCGATCTTCAGGAAAATATCAAGTCCCAGCAAGTAGAAACCTCCAAGGCCAAAGATGAATTGAAGGGCGCTTTAACTGCCATGGAGCAATTAAAGGATGGTTTCAAAAGCGAGCGGGCAGACTGGGAAACCAAGAAAGCTACTCTATTAAAACGGGCTGAGGATGCTGAGGTGACTCTTAAACCGGTGGCGGAAGAGCTAACTGGGTTAAAGCGTCAGGTCAATGCTATGACTTCTGTGATATTTGGTAAGCACTCTGTTCAAGAGCCTTTCTTAGACATCTTTGAAGTTGCCGGTTTAACAGCAAATCTTAAACCGTTGCAGGTAATCGTATTGCTCATCTGGGCTCAGATATGCGGATGAAGTTGAAAGCAGCCTATACTTTGATAGAACAACTGTATACTGGTGCTCAACGTGTTATTTGTGCGGCCTCATACAATAAACCGGCACCAACCTTGATCAAGGATACTTTGACCAAATTATCTATGACTCCTGCCCAGATAGAAGAGGTAAAGAGATCTGCTGCAAGAGCTGGCGCTCTATCTGCACTGACTCGGGCCAAAGCTTGGATAGCTGATCTTGGTCCGAAAGACATCGGAAAGGGCTATCCAAGCCAACAAGAAGACGGGCCAGAATTTGATAGTGAAGCTCTCAAAGCCTTGACAAAGGAGATGCGCCCATTGGCAAGCAGATTGGCCGAAGAAATTGACTTGTCTATCCACCGGTCCAAGTATGATGCGGACAACAATCGGGTTGATGCAGCTATAAAAGAAGTGCAAAATCTTATCCCGCCACTCCGTAAGCACACTTATGCCCCTGACGTTTAACCATCCAATCTTATAAGTGACGAAGCTGTCTTCCAAGCTTTAACCAAGATTGATTGGGCCACCATTGACTTCCAACCACTAGGTGGGGAGGAGGAGGTTGAACCGACGCAAGATGATCCATCAACTTCACGTCAACCTGGTGACGAATCGTAATCCAGCAGCCGTCTTTATCTCCACATTTTGCGTTCTGGGCAAAAAACAATTATTCTTTTGGGCATCAAAGCGCCTTGTAATAGGCTAGTTGAAATACTTTGATCTTCTGCCATCGTGCACTACTACATGACACTGTGTAATCCGTCATGATTGTTGCTATGCTTGCTTATGTGCCTTAGTACTTTCATAAAATCCTGCCTTCTGCATTTGAGAAACTTACATGTGCCCTGGCGGTTTACCGCCGGACGGGTTATGATACCCAATACAGAACCAGAATTTTATAACCAAGGCTGTAAAGCAATGAAATATGAAATATCATACCTGTGATATTGAATCACATCGTTGGTTGACCAACTTGCGTATAAGGGTGACAACCCAAAATCTTGAGTGTTGATCACTCCCACCATGTTGTACTGGTGCATAAGAAACCATGTCGGGTTATGATAAACACCGGATGATCATCCTGGCGACTTATAGTCGATGCCAGACCGGGCTAAAAAACGCCGGTTCATAATTGATTATGTGCTAAACAACTGACAGCTGAAAGCTACGCCGGGTTAAGAAACACCGAGTTCATGTAATGACTTATAGTCGGGCCGGGTCAATAGACGCCGGTTTAACTCAAAACCTTATGAAAAGAGATAAAACTTTGCAAAAACAAAATCAAATGAAAAATTTGTAGTCAAGGCTTTTCAAGAGCTGCCAGACCCAAATTCGAGGCTTTTCATGGGCTGCCAGGCCACTGAGTTAAACCATTTAACAAAGCCTTTTAAGATGGGCCTCCAATTAACCAATCGTCGTTTTAACTTTGACAAGTTCAGGGTCTATATAAGATTGACTTGTCAAACGTTCGGCGGGTCATACCAGGATTACCTGGACAAGAGTGGCTTACTTGATGAAGGCAGGTTAACCCAGGGTTTTAGGTGAATACACCAGGCTTCCAAGCCGTGGCTTGATAGCCAATTACAAGGGTCCTTTCAAACTCTTTGGTGCTTTGCACAAAGAGCCCCCAAGTAACTTTGTGAGCTATGCTCAATGGGTGCCTATGTTTGAGCTGTGCTTAGCATCAAAAACTCTCTTTGGCCCCTTGGGTGTGAAGCTCCCAAGCTTTGTTGTGGCATGATAGCCGGTTTAATGAACAAATATGACGTCGTTGTATAAGCAGAAGCCCCCTTGTAACCAAGAAATATTGGAAGAAATGGTAGAGGCCCTGCTTGTAGCAAGGATGCCGGTTTATTATATTGATCATAATATATACATTGTCAAAATATGTACATAATGGGAGCCTATGGCTCAGGTGTAGTAAGGATGTAGATGAGCGATATTCCATGGTCGACGGGTCTCCTCCTCCGATTTGCTTGAGTCTTTGTGCTCGCGAAAATCGATGAGGTAGTATGACCCGTTGTGCAGATTCTTGCTGACCACAAAGGGCCCTTCCCAAGGTGGGGATAATTTGTGCCTATCGGTCTGATCCTGGGTGAGCCGAAGCACTAAGTCGCCTTCTTGAAAGGTTCTTGTTTTAACCCGGCGGCTGTGATAACGCCGCAGGTCTTGCTGATAAACCGCCGAAAAAGCGAGCGCCATGTCCCATTTTTCATCTAACAGGTCCAGTGCTTCTTGACGTGCTTGCTCGTTGTCCGCTTCAACATAATTGGCAACCCGGGGCGAGTCATGACGAATATCACTTGTGAGTACCGCCTCTGCCCCGTAAACCATGAAGAAAGGTGTATAACCCGTAGATCGATTTTGGGGTGGTGTTTATGCTCCATAACACAGATGGTAATTCCTCCACCCAACAACCCGACGTCCTCTTCAAAGGAACCATAAGCCGGGGCTTGATACCCTTCAAGATTTCCTGATTAGCTCTCTCAGCTTGACCATTAGATTGGGGGTGAGCCACGAATGACACATCAAGCTGGATGTGCTCTCGTTGACAAAAGTCCTCCATATCGCCTTTGGAGAGGTTCGTGCCATTATCTGTGATGATGCTGTGTGGAAAGCCAAAGCGGAAGATCACCTTCTTAACGAATTGAACCGCCGTAGCTGCGTCACACTTGCTTACTGGCTCTGCTTCAACCCACTTAGTAAACTTGTCAACCGCCACCAACAGGTGGGTCTTTTTATCTTTGGATCGCTTAAAGGGCCCTACCATATCAAGCCCCCAAGTAGCAAACGGCCAAGTGATTGGAATCATTCTTAGCTCCTGAGCCGGAACATGAGCTCGTCGTGAGAACTTCTGACAATCGTCACACCGCCTCACCAAGTCCTCAGCATCAGCATGAGCCGTCAGCCAATAGAAGCCATGACGAAAAGCTTTAGCAACCAAAGATTTTGAACCGGCGTGGTGACCACAGTCGCCTTCGTGGATCTCACATAGAATCTCACGGCCTTCTTCAGGAGAAACACAGCGCTGGAACACACCTGAGACACTGCAATGGTGTAACTCACCGTTGTGAATAACCATGGACTTGGCCGCCGGATTATCTGCCTGTCCAAAACTGCATCTTCTGGCAACTCGCCCCGGTTCATATACACCAAATATGGAACCGTCCAATCCGGAATAATATGTAAAGCGGCCACCAATTGTGCCTCCAGATCAGGAATAGCGAGGTCCTCCTCTGTAGGCAACTGAACTGACGGATTGTGCAAGACATCCAGAAAGGTATTGGGCGGCACCGGTTTACGTTGAGATCCCAGCCGTCTTAAAGCATCTGCTGCCTCATTTTTGCGCCGATCAATGTGCTCAACCTGATAACCCTTGAAATGACCAGCGACAATATCCACCTCTCGTTGGTAAGCCGCCATGAGTGGATCCTTGGAATCCTAAGTACCTGAAACTTGCTGGGCCACCAGATCGGAGTCCCCAAAGCATCGGACCCTGCTTAAGTTCATTTCCTTAGCCACTCGAAGCCCATGGAGTAAGGCCTCGTACTCAGCTGCATTGTTAGTACAAGGAAACATTAAGCACAGAACATAATGAATTTTATCACCTCAAGGGGAAGTAAGGACAACTCCAGCCCTCGAGCCCTCCAATTGTCTGGATCCATCGAAGTGGATAGTCCAGTATGTGATGTCCGGTTTGTCTTCCCGTGCCTGCAACTCTGTCCAATCATTGATGAAATCCACAAGGGCTTGGGACTTGATAGCTGTTCGAGGCATATATTTCAAACCGTGTGGTCCAAGCTCAATAGCCCACTTAACGACCCAGCCAATTGCCTCCCTGTTCTGGATTATATCCCCCAAAGGAGCGGAGCTGACCACTGTGATGGGATGGCCCTGAAAGTACCGTTTAAGCTTCCGACTTGCCATGAAAACCCCATACACCAACTTCTGCCAATGCGGATATCGTTGCTTTGACTCAATGAGCACTTCGCTGATATAATAAACCGGCCTTTAAACCGGGTATTCCTTCCCAGCCTCCTTGCACTCCACCACAATAGCTACGTTGATAACCCGGGCATTAGCAGCCACGTATAACAACAGTGGCTCCTTATCAACCGAAGCAGCAAGAACCGACGGTTCAGCCAACTGCTTCTTTAAGTCCTCGAACGCCGCATTAGCAGCATTACTCTAGACAAAATTGTTTGTTTTCTTCAACATCTGATACAGAGGGATCGCCTTCTCTCCCAACCTGCTGATAAACCGGCTTAGAGCCGCAATACGACCCGCCAGCCGTTGAACATCATTGATACATGCCGGTTTAGCCAGAGACGTAATAGCCTTGATCTTTTCCGGATTAGCCTCAATGCCCCTGTTAGATACTAGGAAACCCAAGAGCTTGCCTGCCGGAACACCGAAAACACACTTGTCCGGATTGAGCATCATCTTATAGACCCGAAGATTGTCAAAGGTCTCCTTCAAGTCATCTATCAGTGTCTCCTTCTTCCTGGATTTTACCACAATATTGTCCACATAAGCATGAACATTGCGCCCAATCTGAGTATGAAGACAATTCTGCACACATCGCTGATAAGTTGCCTGGGCACTCTTGAGCCCAAAGGGCATAGATACATAACAGAAGGCTCCAAAGGGAGTGATGAAGGCTGTTTTCTCCTGGTCCTTAACTACCATTTTGATCTGATGATAACTAGAATAAGCATCCAGGAAACTCAAACGCTCACAACCCACCGTAGCATCAATGATCTGATCAATACGAGGGAGAGCAAAAGGATCAGCCGGACAAGCCTTGTTCAAGTCCATGTAATCCACACACATTCACCAAGTGCCATTTTTCTTAAGCACTAGCACCGGATTAGCCAGCCACTATGGATGAAAAACTTCAATTATAAACCCTGCTGCTAAGAGCCGGGCTACCTCCTCGCCAATAGCCTTGCATCTTTCTTCATTGAAATGGTGGAGAAATTGCTTGACCGGTTTAAACTTAGGATCAATATTGAGATTGTGCTCAGCGAGTTCCCTCGGTACACCTGGCATGTCAGAGGGTTTCCATGCAAAGATGTCCCGGTTCTCACGGATGAACTCGATGAGCGCGCTTTCCTATTTCGGATCCAGAGTAGTACTGATACTAAACCGCTTGGATGAATCGCCGGGAACAAAATCAACCAACTTAGTCTCATTAGCCGGTTTGAATTTTAGGGTCGGGTCATGTTCTGTGGTGGGCTTCTTCAGAGGAGTCATATCTGCCGGATCAACATTATCTTTGTAGAACTTAAACTCCTCTGTTGCACAAACCGACTCAGCATAAGCCGCATCACCTTCCTCGCACTCTAGAGCAATCTTGCGGCTACCGTGAACCATGATGGTCCCCTTATGACCCGGCATCTTGAGCTGCAGATAAACATAACACGGCCTTGCCATGAATTTAGCATAAACCGGCCGTCCAAACAGGGCGTGATATGGGCTCTGGATTTTCACCACCTCAAAGGTCAAGGTTTCTGACCTGGAATCATGCTCATCACCAAACACAACCTCCAAAGCTATCTTGCCAACCGGATACGCTGATTTACCTGGTACCACACCATGAAAAACAGTGTTTGACGGTTTAAGATTCTTATCTGTCAATCCCATGCGATGGAAAGTTTCATAATACAGAATGTTGATGCTGCTCCCTCCATCCATGAGTACCTTGGTGAACTTATAACCCCCACCTGAGGTGCCACCACTAAAGCCAGATGACCCGGATTATCAACCCGGGGCAGATGATCTTCTTTGCTCCACACGATGGGCTGCTCAGACCAACATAAGTAGCGGGGTACTGCCGGCTCAACAGTGTTGACTGCCCTCTTGTGAAGCTTTTGATCGCGCTTGCACAAGATAGTGGTAAAAACATGATACTGCCCACCATTCAACTGCTTCGGGTGACTCCGATAACCTGATTGCTGCTGATTCCCCTGATTGTTCTGCTGGTATTGACCACCTTGGTTGTTCTGGTTACCCTGATTACCCTGAAATCCTAAGTTTGAACCGCCTCCACCGTAACCCGGCCCGTGAGACCCTGGACCTGAACCGCCAGATGGACCCTGATCATACCGGAAGAGATCAGAGTTTTTGAATTCCCTCATAATGAAACAATCCTTCCAAAGGTGCGTGGCCGGAACCTCCTTCGTCCCGTGCTTTGGGCAAGGCTGGTTTAACAGGCGCTCCAGATTCATGCTTCCACCGCGCTGGGGCGGTTTACCCCTACGTCGCTGCACATTTCCCTGTACATTGGTTTTAGCCACAAAATCCGAATTGTCCGCTTTACGCTTACCATTATTCCTGTGGCTCGCCTGGTAATGCTGTCCTTTTGTGTCGGCATTCTTCTTCCCCTTCTCCGGCTTCTCTTCGTCGGAATCGGGATCCTTGGTATTATCAGAATCGACATACTTAACCAGAGCTGCCATGAGCGTTCCCATGTCATTGCAATGACGCTTGAGCCGTCCCAACTTCATCTTCAGCGACTTAAACCGGCAATTGCCCTCCAATGTTACGATTGCCGTATCAGCATTGATGCGGTCTGACAAATGCAGGATTTTTGAAACCTGGCGCACCCAATGCATTGTTGATTTGTTCTCTCCTTGAACACAAGCAGCCAGATCCACAATCGACATGGGTTGCTTGCATGTATCCTTGAAATTTGCTATAAACCGGGCCTTCAACTCATCCCAAGAACTGATCGAGTTGACGGGCAAACTTTTTAGCCAGGTGCGAGCCGTTCCGTTTAACATCATGGTGAAATATTTTGCGCACGCTGCTTCATCCACATCCAGCATCTCCATTGCCATCTCATAACTTTCAATCCACGCTTTGGGGGTAAATCAGCGGTATAATTAGGCACCTTTCGCGGACCTTTGAAATCCTTGGGTAGCCACACATTACGTAGAGCTGGGATAAGACATGGCACTCCCCAAGAGCTAAAAAGCCAGTCCCAGTTCTAATGATGCTGCTGGTTGAACCGGAGCGGTTTGATGATTCGCATACTGCGCTGCCAACTGTGCTGCTAACTCTGCCTCCCGTCGTGCTCTGCCATTGTTTACCACATCCTGAGCGTTCAAACCCCCGTGCGCCGGATTAGACCCTCGAGGGGCGTCACGGCATCGCGCACTGCTTGACACAGCTGGTTCGTCAATGTGCCTACTGTAACTTTTGCTTCACTGAGGGCTTGAATGTATTCTGTCTCGGCTGTAGGAATAAACCTGCTACTGCACAACTGCGGTTTGAAGAAGATCCCTGGCCCGTCGCGTTTCAACCGCCGCCAATGAGTCACCTTCCATCGGAATAGCTGCCAAACGAGACGTCGCAACAATCATGTTATCCAAAGGGCTAGAAAAATGACCCGGCGGCGTTGATACATATTGCGGCGGGTTATCTGTCCGTCGAGGCGGGTCCGTTACTCGTGGCTGACCTGGCGCTGTCCCAGGTGCTTCTGTCCGGTTCACTGCTGCCGGATTACTTGGCCCAACTCCTGGCGTATTGAAGAGATTCAATCCTTCGTAAACCGGCGGCAGACGAGACCGGTGCTTCCTCCTCATTACTTCGTTCGACGCATTCTGATCCAACATAAGCCGGTAATTCTGTGCCTGGATCTGCTGTGACTGGGCATCTAAAGCGGCCTGCTCTTCAGTCATCCTGGCCTCCTCAGTTGCCAAGTCCTCCTTGGCCTGAGTTATCTGATCCTTCAGTTTCGTAACCTCCGCGTTATGCTGATCCTGAGTCTCCGGGGTGACTGCCGTGGTCAACAATGTCGACCAAGCATCCAACAAACCAGAAAGAACTTGAGCCGGCCGACGTGTAGGGCCTTCTGCCCCGGCTGCCGATCCGGAAATCATTGCTGATGCAGATGAAGACTGCAAGGTGGGCTGCATACCGGCCATGAAGATCACAACCCGGTTCGGCAGTTCAAAGGGGTCCGAAATACTGTCACCATCGGAACAGCCCCCAATCCGGCCGTCTTGCAATTGGTACAGCAACTCGGTTTTGCCAGTGGATGACTCGCCATCTGAGTAGACGGCCGTCTCACCGTCGGACACTGGTTCAGATTCCGCACCATGGATGAATCCTACAAATGCACGCTTCATGGAGGGCGAAACCCGGGCAGGACTTGCACGCTGAGCCGTCTCGACGAGGTCGGTGGAGATGTCCGGCTCAGGGCCCGGTTTGCCGATCTTGCCGATGAAAACGTGAATTCCACCAAAGGGGACCCGGTACCCGTACTCAATTGAGCCGGCCTTGGGGCCCCAGCCTGCGTCGTCCATGTAGAGCTTGCCGCGATGACTCTTGGTCATCCGGCCAACCGTGTATCCCTTGAGTCCTTCAAAGTTGCCCTTTAAGAACTCGAAACCATCGTGCGATAGCCCCACGGTGGGCGCCAACTGTCATGGAATTAACACGTCAGATGTCCTAGCGGAAGGAATTAGTCGTGGAGCCATCGCAACGAGATTAGCTTAAAGGGGTTAAACCGGAACAAAGGACACAGGAAGTTTATACTGGTTCGGCCCCTTGCGGTGAAGGTAAAGCCTACGATCCAGTTGTTGTGGGATTGATTGATCTCGATGAGCAGGGAGCGAATTCGCTTTACCTATCTCTCGAGCTGTTGTTTCTTGTCCCTAAACCACCGCTGGGTCGTCCCTTTATATACGTAGGTTGATGCCCGGCCGATCTACAGAATCCCGAGGCCGGCTCATACAAGTGTTCGGCTCGGTTTCTTCCTTTCCCTAACTTACAATACAAGTTATACATCTATGGCAGTTTACTACTATGGGCCCTAATCCGCCATTGGGCTCTGGGCCTCTAAGCTTTAATGGTAGAGCGCCATACTCCTTGTCTTCATGGGCTTCAATATAGATGAGCGTAAACTGGTCCCTCCTGGGCGGTTTACATTCAGTAGTTGTATCACCAACAGCGGGTGTATTTGCACTGAAATAGATCAAACTTCTACTCATGTTCACGCACCGTCCAAACGCATCACCATAGATCTCAAGAATCTCATTGAAAATTGTAGCACTTTCCATATTTGCCTTGATGCAAATAAGGCTATCATTGGCGAAAAGCAGGTGATTCTCCCAAGGTGTTCTGAAGCTTAATATAACATCTTTATCAATATAATTACCATAATACTTCAAGAGCGAGGAAAAACCTTCGACACAGAGAAGAAAAATATAGGGGGCAATGGGTCACCTTTCCGAAGTCCTCTCGATGGGGTGACAAGGTTGCAGTTCTCCATTGACACAGATTGAGAATCAAACTGACGTGACACACTTCATGATCAATCTTATCAGATTGGCACTACAACCAAGCTTCAGTAAAATGGCTTCTAGAAAAAGCCATTCTACCATGACGTATGCCTTCATCATATCCAGCTTAACTGCATATGTGAAGTTCTTCTCTTCTTATGTCTCTTCATCATATGTACACTTGCGTAAGCAACAAGTTCATTATCTGTGATCAGATGACCTGGGACGAAAGCACTTTGTTCCTCACTGATTATATCATCCATGCACCTTCTCATACGGTTAGTGACTGCCTTGGCAGCCAACTTATATAGCACTGGACATAGAGCAATTGGGTGATATTGTGAGATACTCTATGGGTGACATACCTTCGAGATCAATGTGATCGAAGTGTCGTTGAAGCCCATTGGTAGTTCCCCTTCATTAGAAAAGCTAGCACCACATGTGTTATATGTCCACCCACTATGCCTTTGAAGGGGCCATTTGGAAGAGTGCATGATGTACCTCAGATGGTTCGTACGGCTTGCACAGGAACTCGATCATCTCTGGTGTGACTCGGGATGGAGCATGAGATAACAACACAACAGTGCCATTGACACCTTGCGACGAGTAAAAAAAGCTTGATAAAAGGCTAATTTTTTTGGCTTTATCTTCAGATGCATTTACACAAACAGATCTGTCGCCTCTCTCAAGGCCAACAATTTATTGATACGTTTTCTTTGCCTAGCTTGTGCTTGAAAATACGTCGTGTTGCGATCACCATCACATAACCATGGAACTCGGGATTGCTACCGCATCCAGACTTCCTAGAGACGAAGTGCTTCTCTTAGCTTCTGAATTGTGCTCTTCTCTTCATCCGATGGGCTCCCACCCACTGATTGACGCCGTAACATGTCGAGCTGCTTTTGTAGATTACAGACTATTCTTAGCAAGCTACCAAACTCTCACGGACCCCAGAGCATAAGTTGTTGTTGTAAGACCCCTAAGGAATCTACAATTTCCCTACAAACCTGGACAACAATTCTGTCTCCTCCAAGTATCGACTATCAACTGATCATAAACCTGGTGTGTCTGCCAAACATTTTCATAGCAAAATTGTTTGGGGCCGGACGAACGATGTGAAAATGCATGGTTTTTGAATTCGACAACAACAAGATAATGATCTGATTCCACCGTACACACATGCCAAACTTGCATATGCTTGAACCTCTACATGAAATCCTCATTGGCAAAAGCCCTGCCAAGCCTAGCCTTGACGTTTGCATCTCCAGATTGTCAGTTATCCCATGTATAAGTAACACCTGACCAACCAAGATCTTGGAGACCACGTTCAATGGTGACTTCGTGAAAATCTCTCATCGGCCTCTCAGGACGAGCTGATCGGCTAAAATGTTCTTTAGGGTACAAGGTTTCATTGAAATCACCCACGCATGGTGAGGGATAGCGTGTAGAGTTAGGAGGAAATGCCAGCTGTGGTGCCAGTCTGCTTGTCTCGCCGCTCCATAAACCCGTAAAACGCCAATCATTTGTGCCTGCTGATTAATCAAATACCACCACACTAATGTGGCTAGTACTATAATTTTTGAGTTCCACCTTCTCTTCTTTAGACCAAAACAACCATATGCCTCCATTAAGGCCATCACTGTCCACCGCAAAACTGCCCACAAACCCAAGAGTGTGCTTCACATTTTTGACATGTTTTCCTCTGATCTTCGTCTCCATAACAAGCAGAGCGATCCCTTCTTTCTTCACAACACTGCGAAGCTCGCGAACTATCTCGGGGTTCCCAAGCCCCCGACAGTTCCACCTCAAGCAACTCATTGCTCCCGGCAGGGCTGGCTAGCAGCTCATGTTGAATTCTCTGAATTTGTGGGGGTGTGTGTATTTTTTTCTTGGGTGCTTGTTCCCCATAGTTTCCTCTGTAACATCCTCCCGCTCGCTTGCACAAAGTTAAACTAGATAGTGGCATTGGTTTTGATCATCTACATGTTTTGCCATCATAAGCGCGGGAATAATGTTTTTTCAGTAACTTGTTTTGGAGGCCCTTCCTTCCTATTGTACTTGCCAGCTGTGTTCTTCTTCCTTGGCGAATTGACCTTTGGGTTGGCATCTCTGGTGGAACTAATCTGTGGAGCTTCACTTCTATCTAATTTTGCATTGGTCTGGCTAGCCCCTGAGCTCTCTCTAGAAAAGGCCCTCTTCATGTCCTTTGGAGCACAAAGACATGTCTTGAAGGGGAGGTCACCATTCTCATCGCTAGTCCCCGGCGTCAGACAAAATAGATCCGAGTGATCAAGGCAGTCACACGAAAAACAAAAGTTGGGGACACATTCATATTGTATGGCATACTAGTCTCAACTCTTCTAAGCCGCTTGATGTCCTGCAAGTGCACAAGGCTGTTGTAGCACTTTCGTGATAAGTAAAGTCTCGAACCCATAGGGAGCAGAAAAGAAGGCACACAAACCGCGCAAGTACACTGTCACTTCACGGAGTTACGTACGCACCCAAATCGGAGCTTAGATATAGTCTACTCTATAAGTTGCTAGACAAACTGGATAAAAGGTTTTCACTACACTATGAACAAGAAGGTAAAAACAGGAATAAAAAGATACTATGTTAGTAGAAATGATGCTTGAGTAGTAAAGTGTACTCGAGTGTTCCGAAGTCATTACCAGTTACCACAGATCTGACATGTGCATCAAGTTCGAAGCAAACACTCTCAATCGTATCCTCATCCATCCTTCATATGCCTAAGTGGGCGGTCCCCATACAGAACATGTTCTGCTCTAACGTGGGCTTCATGCCACATATGCCACCAATCGTAGCTTCCCCAAACAGATTATCACATACGGTCAATTAAAGGTTTCCTGATGCAACCAAATATGGGTTTACCTATTACTCCCCTCATCAATTGCAAAGACTCAAAATTGTGGCTTTTACTCACACCTCGAATTACCTCAACATCCGAACCTCTACAACTGAAGGAAATATGCCCTAGAGGCAATAATAAAGTTGTTATTTATATTTCCTTATATCATGATAAATGTTTTATTATTCATGCTAGAATTGTATTAACCGGAAACTTAGTACATGTGTGAATGCATAGACAAAATAGAGTGTCCCTAGTATGCCTCTACTTGTCTAGCTCGTTAATCAAAGATGGTTATGTTTCCGGACCATAGACATGTGTTGTCATTTTATGAACGGGATCACATCATTAGAGAATGATGTGATGGACAAGACCCATCCGTTAGCTTAGCATAAATGATCGTTTAGTTTTATTGATAGTGCTTTCATCATGACTTATACATGTTCCTCTGACTATGCGATTATGCAACTTCCGAATACCGGAGGAACACCTTGTGTGCTATCAAACGTCACAATGATGACCCACAAGTGTAGGGGATCTATCGTAGTCATTTCGATAAGTAAGAGTGTCGAACCCAACGAGGAGCAGAAGGAAATGATAAGCGGTTTTCAGTAAGGTTTTCTCTGCAAGCACTAAAATTGTAGGTAATAGATAGTTTTGTGATAAGATAAATTGTAATGAGTAACAAGCAATGAAAGTAAATAAAGTGCAGCAAGGTGGCCCAATCCTTTATGTAGCAAAGGATAAGACTGGACAATTTCTTATAATGAGAAAGGAGCTCTCGAGGACACATGGGAATTATCGTCAAGCTAGTTTTCATCACGCTCATATGATTCGCGTTCGGTACTTTGATAATTTGATATGTGGGTGGACCGGTGCTTGGGTACTACCCTTACTTGGACAAGCATCCCACTTATGATTAACCCCTATTTCAAGCGTCCGCAACTACAAAAGAAGTATTAAGGTAAACCTAACCACATCATTAAACATATGGATCCAAATCAGCCCCTAACGAAGCAACGCATAAACTAGGGTTTAAGCTTCTGTCACTCTAGCAACCCATCATCTACTTATTACTTCCCAATGCCTTCCTCTAGGCCCAAATAATGGTGAAGTTTCATGTACTCGACGTTCACATAACACCACTAGAGGAAAGACAACATACATCTCATCAAAATATCGAATGAATAGCAAATTCACATGACTACTAATAGCAAGACTTCACCCATGTCCTCAGGAGCAAACGTAACTACTCACAAAGCATATTCATGTTCATAATCAGAGGAGTAATAATATGCATTAAGGATCTGAACATATGATCTTCCACCAAGTAAACCAATTAGCATAAACTACAAGGAGTAATCAACACTACTAGCAACCCACATGTACCAATTTGTGGTTTTGATACAAGATTGGATACAAGAGATGAACTAGGGTTTTGAGAGGAGATGGTGCTGGTGAAGATGTTGATGGAGATTGACCCCCTCCCGATGAGAGGATTGTTGGTGATGACGATGGTGATGATTTCCCCCTCCCGGAGGGAAGTGTCCCCGGCAGAACAGCTCTGCCGAAGCTCTAGATTGGTTCCGCCAAGGTTCCACCTCGTGGCGGCGGAGTTTAGTCTCGTAAGCTTGCCCATGATTTTTTTCCAGGGTAAAAGCCTTCATATAGCAGAAGATGGACACCGAGGGGCCACCAGGGGCCCAGGAGACAGGTTGCGCGCCTAGTAGGGGTGGGCGCGCCCCCCACCCTCCTGGCCAGGGTGTGGGCCCCCTGAGGTGTTTCTTCTGCTCAATAATTATTATTAATTCCAAAAATAAGTTTTGTGGAGTTTCAGGATTTTTGGAGCAGTGTAGAATATGTTTCCAATGTTTGCTCCTTTTCCAGCAAGAATTCCAGCTGCCGGCATTCCCCCTCTTCATGGTAAACCTTGTAAAATAAGAGAGAATAGCCATAAGTATTGAGATATAATGTGTAATAATAGCCCATAATGCAATAAATATTGATATAAAAGCATGATGCAAAATGGACGTATCAACTCCCCCAAGCTTAGACCTCGCTTGTCCTCAATCGGAAGCCGAAATCGAAAAATATGTCCACATGTTTAGAGATAGAGGTGTCGATAAAAATAAAATATGGAGATGAGGGCATCATGATCATTCTTAAAACAGCAATATATATAGATTTTATCATATGATTTCTTATACTCAAGTAACAATCAATTCACAATGTCAAGTATGGTTCAGAAACTTCACTGAGAACTAACAAACTATAATCTCAGTCATTGAAGCAATTGCAATTTATCATAACATCAGAAAGAGTCAAGAATAGAGCTTTTCAACAAGTTCACATACTCAACTATCATGTATTCCTCTACAATTGCTAACACTCACGCAATACTTGTGGTTATGGAGTTTCAACCGGACACTGAGAAAGATAGGGGCTTATTGTGTTGCCTCCCAACGTATTCACCTTTAGGTGATGTCACAATAATAGCCCATGCTAACTTACATCCAATTGGATATATGTATCATGATCTTTCAAACACAAGTAGCTTGCCAAAGGGTAAAATGAAAAAGGGAAAGGTGAAGATCACCTTGACTCAAGCATAAAGTAAAAACATAAAGTAAAAGATAGGCCCTTCGCAGAGGGAAGCAGAGGTTGTTGTGCGTTTAGGGTTGGATGCACAAAATTTTAATGCAAAAGAATGTCACTTTATATTGCCCCTTGTATGTGGACCTTTATTATGCAGTCCGTCACTTTTATTGCTTCCACAACAAGATCGTACAAAGCTTATTTTCTCTGCACTAATAAGTCATACATATTTAGATAGCAATTTTTATTGCCTACAACATGACAACTTACTTGAAGGATCTTACTCAATCCATAGGTAGGTATGGTGGACTCTCATGGCAAAACTAGGTTTAAGGATATTTGGAAGCACTAGTATCTCTACTTGGTGTAAGGAATTTGGCTAGCATGAGGGATAAAGGCAAGCTCAACATGTTTGGAAGGTCAATGACAATATGCTTTAACTAAGATGTGAGAAAACATAAACCATTACGTTGTCTTCCTTGTCCAATGACAACTCTTTTAGCATGTCATACTTAATGAGTGCTCCCAATCATAAAAGATGTCCAAGATAATATATTTCTATGTGAACCTCTCTTTCCTTATTACTTCCTATTAATTGCAACGATGACCAAAACTACGTTTTCCAACTCTCAACAACTTTTATGCCTCATACTTTTTATGTGTGAAGTCATCACTAACCATAAGATCAATATGAACTCTTTCATTCTTTCTACTTTCTCAAGATCATAGCAAGATAGCAAAGTCCTTGACTCAACACTAATATTTATTATAGATAGCTCACAGACTCGATTACATAAAGAGATCATAAAGCAAAACTCAAAACTACTTGATATCAAAAACTTCAATCTTCTAGATCAAAATAGTACTAAAAGGATCGAACTAAATAAAATGGTAAAGATAGGAGTGTGATGGTGATACGATACCGGGGCATCTCCCCCAAGCTTGGCAGTTGCCAAGGGGAGTGCCGATACCCATGTAATTATGCTTCCTTCTTCATGATTGGTGTTATGATCTTCTTGGCAATGATGCCCCTCAGGATATGATTCTCCTCCTCAAGCTTATTGTTTTGTTGTTTGAGGTCCATAACTTCTTTGCGGAGCTTGCCCGTAACGGCTAAAGCTCCCTTTACCCAAGGATGCTGCATAGCTTCTGGAGAACAAGTGACGCTCTTTTTCATGTTTTTCATAAGAAAGAAATCTAAAGTTGGAAGGGGTGAGCGAATTTGGAATAGCCGAGCTCTGCAGTTCCCCCATCATGAATTCTGCTTGGAGACGAGAGGTGACTTCTTGATCTTCCTCCATGGCATCTATTCTTTTAAAGTCGGCCTCCATTTCATCCTCCATTGATGGTCCAAAGTGATAAGCATCGCTATTTGCTCCTGGTCCTGGTGTTGGGTGAGACACCCGGCTCTCCCTGACTGACTCTTGGGAAGACATCTTGCTCTTAATCTGAAACAGGAACAACTCGAAACGAAAACAAAGGATATTTGCGTGATACGGTGGTCAAAACCTTTAGGAGTATATATAATAAATTTTTACCGACCAAAATACGTAACATGCAAGAAAACGGAGTCCGGGAGGCACACGAAGTGGCCAAGAGACGGGGGGCGCGCCCAGTAAGGGTGGGTGCGCCCTCCACCCTCGTGGAGGCCTCGTGTCCCTTTCGGACTACTTCTTTCTTCCTAAAATTCTTAAATATTCCAAAATTGATAAAAATTGTCATTGGAATTGTTTTGGAGTCGATTTACTTACCGTACCACATACCTATTCCTTTTCAGAGTGTGGAACATTCTGGAAAGTGTCCCTTATGTATTCCTCCGAGGTTATAGTTTCAATAATATTAGTTTCAACATTGATAGGATTAACTGAAATGTAATGTTTAATTCTTTGACCGTTCACCACCCTCAGACTTGTGCCTTCAAAGTTGTTGATTTTTATGGCACTAGAATGATAGACCTCCTCGATAACGCAAGGACCTTCCCATTTAGAGAGAAGTTTTCCTGCAAAAAATCTTAAACGAGAGTTGAATAATAACACATAATCACCTACG
The DNA here is from genome assembly GCF_002162155.2 of Triticum dicoccoides. Classification (NCBI taxonomy): domain Eukaryota; kingdom Viridiplantae; phylum Streptophyta; class Magnoliopsida; order Poales; family Poaceae; genus Triticum; species Triticum dicoccoides. The sequence continues at coordinate 246,274,796 of NC_041383.1, read as the reverse complement.
TTAAACTCACGCTTTTGTATCCTTTTGTCATGCCAGCGTTTGACTTTTTCTTTGAAAGGCTTGGCATTCTCATAGGCTTGGGTTCTCCATTCATCAAGTGAGCTAATATCAAACAACCTCTTCTCACCGGCAAGTTTGAAGTCATAGTTGAGCTCTTTAATAGCCCAATATGCTTTATGTTCAAGTTCAAGAGGTAAATGACACGCTTTTCCATAGACCATCTTATATGGAGACATACCCATAGGATTTTTGTATGCAGTTCTATAGGCCCATAATGCATCATCAAGTTTTTTGGACCAGTTCTTTTTAGATCTATTGACAGTCTTTTGCAAAATTAATTTGAGCTCTCTATTGCTCAACTCTACTTGACCACTAGACTGCGGGTGATAAGGAGATGCGATTCTATGATTAACATCATACTTAGCAAGCATCTTACGGAAAGCACCATGAATAAAATGTGAACCATCATCAGTCATAAGATATCTAGGGACTCCAAACCTCGGAAAAATAACTTCTTTAAGCATTTTAATAGAAGTGTTATGATCAGCACCACTAGTTGGAATAGCTTCTACCCACTTAGTGACGTAATCAACATCAACTAAAATATGTGTGTAACCATTAGAGGCAGGAAAGGGTCCCATATAATCAAAGCCCCAAACATCAAACGGTTCAATAACAAGAGAGTAATTCATAGGCATTTCTTGACGTCTACTGATATTACCAATTCTTTGACATTCATCACAAGATAAGACAAACTTACGAGCATTTTTTATGAGAATAGACCAATAAAAACCAGATTGCAGTACCTTGTATGCAGTTCTATCTCCAGCGTGGTGTCCTCCATAGGATTCAGAGTGACACTTGCGTAGGATCTGTTCATGTTAATGCTCAGGCACACAACATCTAATAACACCATCTACTCCTTCTTTATAAAGGTGTGGGTCATCCTAGAAGTAATGTCTTAAATCATAAAAGAACTTTTTCTTTTGCTGGTATGTGAAACTAGGAGGTACAAATTTAGCAACAATGTAATTAGCATAATGAGCGTACCAAGGAGCAGTACGAGAAGCATTAACGACGCTAATTGTTCATTAGGAAAACTATCATCAATAGGCAGTGGGTCATCAAGAACATTCTCTAACCTAGACAAGTTGTCTGCAACGGGGTTCTCACCTCCCTTTCTATCAATAATATGTAAATCAAATTCTTGGAGCAGGAGAACCCATCTAATGAGTCTAGGCTTAGCATCTTTCTTTTCCATAAGATATTTAATAGCAGCATGACCAGTGTGAATAGTAATTTTGGAATCAACAATATAAGATCTAAACTTATCACATGTAAACACAACTGCTAAGAATTCTTTTTCAGTAGTAGCATAATTTCTCTGGGCAGTATCAAGAGTCTTACTAGCATACTTGATAACATTCAATTTCTTATCAACTCTTTGCCCTACAACAGCACCTACAGCATAATCACTAGCATCACACATAATTTCAAAGGGTAAATTCCAATCAGGTGGCTGAACAATAGGTGCAGTGATTAAAGCTTTATTAAGTATTTCAAATGCTTCTACACAATCATCATCAAAGACAAAAGGAATATCTTTTTGCAATAAATTAGTCAGAGGCCTAGAGATTTTAGAAAAGTCCTTAATGAACCTCCTATAAAAACCGGCATGACCAAGGAAACTTCTTACCTTTTATGTCCTTGGGACATGACATCTTTTCAATAGCATCAACTTTAGCCTTATCGACTTCAATACCTCTCTCGGAAATCTTATGCCCCAAGACAATGCCTTCATTAACCATAAAGTGACACTTTTCCCAATTCAGGACGAGACTAGTGTCTTCGCATCTCTACAAAACTCGGTCAAGGTTGCTCAAGCAATCATCAAAAGAGGATTCATAAACGGAGAATCATCCATGAATACCTCACAAATCATTTCACAAAAGTCAGAGAATATAGCCATCATGCATCTTTGAAAGGTAGCAGGTGCATTACATAAACCAAAAGGCATACATCTATAAGCAAAAGTACCAAAAGGGCAAGTAAAAGTAGTTTTCGATTGATCCTTAGCTGATACAGGTATTTGAGAGAAACCAGAATAACCATCTAGAAAGCAGAAATGTGTATGTTTGGCTAGTCTTTCTAGCATTTGATCAATAAAAGGTAAAGGGTAATGATCTTTCTTAGTAGCTTTATTTAATTTACGGAAATCAATTACCATCCTATAAACTATAATAATTCTTTGCGGGATCAATTCATCTTTATCATTAGGAACAACGGTAATACCTCCCTTTTTAGGAACACAATGGACAGGGCTTACCCATTCACTATCAGCAACGGGATAAATTATACCTGCCTCAAGGAGCTTTAGTATCTCCTTTCTTACCACTTCTTTCATGTTAGGATTCAATCGTCGTTGAGGGTCTCTAACTGGTTTGGCATCATCCTCCAAATTAATTTTGTGTTGGCATAACGTGGGACTAATGCCCTTAAGATCATCCAGAGTATATCCAATAGCAGCGCGGTGCTTCTTCAGAGTTTTCAATAATCTTTCTTCTTCTTGCTCTGAAAGGTTAGCACTAATAATAACATGATATATTTTCTTTTCGTCAAGATAAGCATACTTAAGATATCAGGTAATGGTTTGAGTTCAAACACGGGATCACCCTTGGGTGGAGGGGGATCCCCAAGAAATTCAACGGGAAGGTTGTGTTTCAGCATAGGTTCCTGTTTAAGGAACACTTCATCTATTTCCCTTCTTTCCTTCATAAACATATCATTTTCATGGTCTAGCAAATATTGTTCTAACGGATCAGTAGGAGGCACGACAATGGAAGCAAGACCAATAATCTCATCCTTACTAGGTGATCTCTATCACGAGGTTGTCTATGAAACTTAGCAAAATTAAACTCATGAGATATACCCTCTAAGCCAACTGTAACAGTATCCTTTTCACAATCAATCCTAGCATTAACTGTATTCAATAAGGGTATTTAACCTTCCCACACAAGACTTCAACATCTCTAACTATCCCAACTGGTTTAATGGTATCCCTATTAGCAAGCTTAATAGTAACATCAATGTCTTCTAATTTAACGGGTGCAATATCATGCATAATTTCTTTATATAAGTCATAGGGTATTGCACTAGCACTAGCACCCATATCACATAAGCCATGATAACAATGATCTCCTATTTTAACGAAAATAACAGGCATGCCTACCATAGGTCTATGTATCTTAGTATCTGGTCTAGCAATATTAGCAGTCTCACCATAGAAATAAATAACATGCCCATCTAAATCATCATCCAAGAGATCTTTAACCATAGCAATACTAGGTTCAACTTTGATTTGCTCAGGAGGTGTATAAGTCCTAGTATTACTCTTACGAACAACAGTTGAAGTTTTAGCATGATCATTTATCCAAACAGGAAAAGGAGGTTTCTCAACATAAGTAGTAGGAACAATAGGATCACTATAGGTGACAGTCTTTTCTTCAACTGTAATAGGTGCAACTACTTTTACTTCAACAGGAGGATTATATTTAAACCATTTCTCCTTAGGGAGATTAACGTGAGTAGCAAAAGATTCACAGAAAGAAGCTACTATCTCAGAGTCAAGTCCATACTTAGCGCTAAATCCACGAAAAACATCGGTATCCATAAAAGATTTAACACAATCAAACTTAGGTGTCATACCTGACTCCTTACCATCATCGGAGACCCTATCTTCAGAGTTGCGTTTAATTCTTTCCAATAAGTCCCATTTGAAATCAATAGTCTTCGGCATATAAGAACCAGCACAGGAAGTATCAAGCAGGTTGCAATCATTGAAGGAAAGCCGAGCATAAAATATTTGAATAATCATTTCCCGGGAGAGCTCATGATTGGGGCATGAATATAACATTGACTTAAGCCCCCCCCCCAAGCTTGAGCGATGCTTTCTCCTTCGTGAGGCCAGAAATTATATATGTAATTACGATCACGATGAACAAGATACATAGGATAGAACTTCTGGTGAAATTCCAACTTCAATCGTTTATAATTCCAAGATCTCATATCATCACATAGCCTATACCATGTCAATGCATCTCCCTTCAAAGATAAAGGGAATACCTTCCTTTTGACAACATCATCGGGAATACCTGCAAGCTTAAATAACCCACAAACTTCATCCACAAAGATAAGGTGTAAATCGGGATGCAGTGTTGCATCTCCTGCAAATGGATTAGCTAGCAGTTTCTCTATCATACCCGAAGGAATCTCAAAGTAAATATTTTCAAAAAGTTCAGTAGGGTGAGGAGCAACTCTTGGCTCTTCTGGTCAGGGTGAAGATACCCCGAACAAGCCCCTCAAAGGATTAGTTTCCATAGTGACAAGTAACAGAAAATTTCAGCACACTATATAAATGTTTCCTTACCAAGTTCCACTCACCAAAAGCGCTTCACTCCCCGGCAACGGCGCCAGAAAAGTGTCTTGATGACCCACAAGTGTAGGGGATCTATCGTAGTCCTTTCGATAAGTAAGAGTGTCGAACCCAACGAGGAGCAGAAGGAAATGATAAGCGGTTTTCAGTAAGGTTTTCTCTGCAAGCACTAAAATTGTAGGTAATAGATAGTTTTGTGGTAAGATAAATTGTAACGAGTAACAAGCAATGAAAGTAAATAAAGTGCAGAAAGGTGGCCCAATCCTTTATGTAGCAAAGGATAAGCCTAGACAATTTCTTATAATAAGAAAGGAGCTCCCGAGGACACATGGGAATTATCGTCAAGCTAGTTTTCATCACGCTCATATGATTTGCGTTCGGTACTTTGATAATTTGATATGTGGGTGGATCGGTGCTTGGGTACTGCCCTTACTAGGACAAGCATCCCACTTATGATTAACCCCTATTGCAAGTGTCCGCAACTACAAAAGAAGTATTAAGGTAAACCTAACCACATCATTAAACATATGGATCCAAATCAGCCCCTAACGAAGCAACACATAAACTAGGGTTTAAGCTTCTGTCACTCTAGCAACCCATCATCTACTTATTACTTTCCAATGCCTTCCTCTAGGCCCAAATAATGGTGAAGTGTCATGTAGTCGACGTTCACATAACACCACTAGAGGAAAGACAACATACATCTCATCAAAATATCGAACGAATACCAAATTCACATGACTACTAATAGCAAGACTTCACCCATGTCCCCAGGAACAAACGTAACTACTCACAAAGCATATTCATGTTCATAATCAGAGGATTAATAATATGCATTAAGGATCTGAACATATGATCTTCCACCAAGTAAACCAATTAGCATCAACTAGAAGGAGTAATCAACACTACTAGCAACCCACATGTACCAATTTGTGGTTTTGATACAAAATTTGGATACAAGAGATGAACTAGGGTTTTGAGAGGAGATGGTGCTGGTGAAGATGTTGATGGAGATTGACCCCCTCCCAATGAGAGGATCATTGGTGATGACGAGGTGATGATTTCCCCCTCCCGGAGGGAAGTGTCCTCGGCAGAACAGCTCTACCGAAGCTCTAGATTGGTTCCACCAAGGTTCCGCCTCATGGCGGCGGAGTTTCGTCCCGTAAGCTTGCACACAATTTTTTCCAGTGTAAAAGCCTTCATATAACAGAAGATGGACACCGGGGGGCCACCAGGGGGCCCAGGAGACAGGGGGGCGCCCAGTAGGGGTGGGTGCGCCCCCACCCTCCTGACCAAGGTGTGGGCCCCCTGAGGTGTTTCTTCCACTCAATAATTATTATTAATTCCAAAATTAAGTTTCATGGAGTTTCAGGATTTTTGGAGCAGTACAGAATAGGTTTCCAATGATTGCTCCTTTTCCAGCCAGAATTCCAGCTGCCGGCATTCCCCCTCTTCATGGTAAACCTTGTAAAATAAGAGAGAATAGCCATAAGTATTGAGATATAATGTGTAATAACAACCCATAATGCAATAAATATTGATATAAAAGTATGATGCAAAATGGACGTATCACACAACATAACTGGGTGATTATAAAGATGCTCGACAGGTGTCTCTGATCGTGTTTGTTGAGTTGGCATAGATTGAAATTACGATTTGTCACTCCGTGTATCGGAGAGGTATCTCTGGGCCCTCTCGGTAATGATCATCACTATAAGCCTTGCAAGCAATGTGACTAATGAGTTAGTTGCGGGATGATGCATTACGGAACGAGTAAAGAGACTTGCCGGTAACGAGATTGAACTAGGTATGATGATACCGACGATCGAATCTCGGGCAAGTAACATACCGATGACAAAGGGAACAACGTTTGTTGTTATGCGGTTTAACCAATAAAGATCTTCGTAGAATATGTAGGAGCCAATATGAGCATCCAGGTTCCGCTATTGGTTATTGATCGGAGATGTGTCTCAGTCATGTCTACATAGTTCTCGAACCGGTAGGGTCCGCACGCTTAACATTCGATGATGATTTGTATCATGAGTTATGTGATTTGATGACCGAAGATTGTTCGGAGTCCCGAATGAGATCACGGACATGACGAGGAGTCTCGAAATGGTCGAGACATAAAGATTGATATATTGGACGTTGTTATTCGAACACCGGATGAGTTTGAGAGGTATCGGATAATTATCGAAGTGCGGGAGGGTTAACGGAACCCCCCGGGGGAACTAATGGGCCTAGATGGGCCTTAGTGGGGAGAGAGGAAGGGCCACAAGGGGCTGGCCGCCGCCCCCCTTGGGTCCAAATTGGACTAGGGGAAGGGGGCGGCGCCCCCCTTTCCTTCCCTTCCCCCTCTCCCTTCCTTCTCCCCCTCTTCCTTAGGTGGAATCCTACTAGGACTTGGAGTCCTAGTAGGACTCCCCTCTCCTGGTGCGCCCTAGAGGGCCGGCCGGCCTCCCCCTCCCCTCCTTTATATTCGAAGGCATGGGGTGATGAGGATGCATACCTGGGGTAGGGTCATGGGCATGACCCATACGTCCTACCCAAGGTCACTACCCTAGAAGATAAGAAGTCCAAGAGGCAACAAGGGACCCCCGGTCAAAGATGTCGAGTGCAATCCACTCGACCAGTCATATCACTCGGGTGTCCCCCTACCTATTGTCACTCGACCATTCAAGGAATCACTCGACCTACCGAAGATCAGGAGTCACTCAGCATTGCAACGGGCAGACATTCACTCTGTAGTCTTTAGGGTCATTAATAGCACTTAAGGCTGGTGTTATCAGTAACGCCCCTACTTTATGTACATTAAGCCCCTTGTAATGGAGGACGGTGAGGGTCCTGGCGTACTCTATATAAGCCACCCCCTCCTCTGGCACAAGGGTTCGCACCCCCTGTATCATACATGCATATAATCCAATCGACCGCCTCCGGGCATCGAGACGTAGGGCTATTAGCTCAGTCTTTTGGTTTCAATAATGCTTTTGCAGTTGGGAGTTCGGGTAGGAGTGGAGGTCTTGTAATTTTCTGGAATGATGAAATAAAGCTTGATATTGTGGGTTACTCTAAGTATCACATAGACTGCACTATTCTTGAATTGGGGCCATCACCATGGTGATTGACTTGCATCTATGGTGAAGCCCAGGTTATGGAATGCTATAAAACTTGGGATGCTCTTTGTTCCATTGTGGGAGTTTCTGACCTTCCGTGGATGGTCTTTGGCAATTTTAATGAAGTTCTAGTGCAAGCTGAGCATGATGGAGTCAACCCGAGAGCGCATGGCCAAATGCAAGGGTTTAGGGATGCACTCGATGTTTGTGGGTTGATAGACTTGGGATTCAAAGGAAGAATGTGGACTTTCGAGAAAAGAGTCGCTGGGGGCTCCTATACCAGGGTCCGACTGGACCGAGCAGTGGCAGACGTAGCGTGGAACACCCTTTTCCCATCACCAGAGCTCGAAAATCTATATTTTATATGCTCAAATCATGGGCCAATTGTGCTCAAGCTCTCAGATGAAGTAACACATAATAGGAAGAACTCATCTTTCAGATATGAGCTCATGTGGGAGCGTCATCCAGAGTTGGAAAGCTTTGTGCAGAATGAATGGAACAATAACCTGAAAGTGAATTCAATCCCAGAGATGCATGCAAAACTCAAGTCGCTTGGGGAAAATTTATGTAGCTAGGATCGACACACTTTTGGTCACGTCAAGAGCGAAATAAAGCAGCTAAAAAGGCAACTTGAGGCTCTAAAGGACATTCCTGGGAGGACGGGGCCGGGTAGATTGGAAATAAAAATTACTGATCGCCTTGTAGAGTTATATCAGAGAGAGGAGATCTTGGAGAAATAGAGGTCGAGGGTGGACTGGCTGTCTTTTGGAGATAAAAACACATGATACTTCCAAATGAGGGCATCCATGCGGCGACGAAAAATCGTATAAAGGCATTGGCTAGGCCGGACGGACAGCTGACAGAAGATGTGCTAGAGATGGAAGGTATGGTGATGGAATTCTATAAACAACTTTATACATCAAAGGGCTGTAATAACATGCAGGAAGTTTTGAATGTCGTCCCTAGAAAGATCATGGATGACATGAAGGTCCTCCTTGATGCTGCGTATACAGATGGTGAAGTGAAAACAACATTGTACCAAATGTTCCCAACCAAAGCGCCAGGCCCGGATGGTTTTCCGGCTCATTTTTTTCAGAAGCATTGGGGTGTGTGTGGACCCGAGGTGACAACGGCTGTGTTAAAAATAATAGAAGACCAGGAGAGTGCAGAAGGAATAAATCAGACTTATTTGATGTTGATCCCTAAAGTGAAAGATCCAACATTGGTGTCACAGTTTCGCCCAATCAACTTATGCAATGTATTGTATAAAATTGCGTCAAAAGTGGTTGCAAACCGCCTGAAGTTGGTGCTTCCAGATATCATATCAGCTGAACAATCCGCTTTTGTGCCTGGTAGATTGATCATGGACAACATCATAGTTGCTTATGAGTGTTTACACTTTATGAAGAGAAACAGAGCTATAAAACATCATAATTGTGCTTTGAAGCTTGATATGATGAAGGCATATGACAGAGTCGAGTGGGATTACTTGTGTGCAATCATGTCAAAGCTGGGTTTCTCAGAGAGGTGGGTTAATAATGTGATGAATTTAGTTACTTCGGTATCCTATTCAGTTCTCTTCAATGGTAAGAAATTGGATGATTTTAGACCTAGCAGAGGTCTTCGGCAGAGAGATCCGATTTCCCCTTACTTGTTTTTGTTGGCAGCAGAGGGCCTTTCGTGCCTCTTAAAAAGTTTAGACCAGTCGTCTCAGATCGGTGGGATACAGGTGGCACCGTCGGCACCACCAGTTAATCACCTTTTGTTTACAGGTGATAGCCTACTGTTTTTCAAAGCCAATGGAAGTGGGGAAATGGAGGTATCAAAACTACTGGAGAGTTATTTCAGGCTTCGGGATAGAGAATTAATGCAATCAAATCATCAATCTTCTTTAGCAAGGGTTGTCCTGCTAGTGTGAAAGATGAGATTAAAGGTATTCTGAATGTGCCAAATGAAACGCTAATTGAAAAATATCTTGGAATGCCTTCTGATATTGGTGTCTCAAAATTTGGTGCTTTTAAGTATTTGAGGATAGACCATGGAACAAGGTAAAGGGATGGATTGAGAAGACTATTTCTTTTCAAGGAAAAGAGGTGCTAGTTAAATCTGTTGCCCAGGCAGTGCCGGTTTTTTCTATGTCTTGCTTCAAGCTACCAAGGGGGTTATGTCAACACTTGAACAAGCTTATCAGACAATTTTGGTGGGGGAGTAAGGAGAGGAAACGGAAACCACATTGGGTCTCGTGGAAAGTAATGACCCAACCAAAATTCATGGGAGGTTTGGGTTTTCGAGACTTCGAACTGTTCAATTTGGCTCTTCTTGCAAAACATTCATGGCGCTTGCTCAAAAACCCACAGTCACTCTGCGCCAACATCCTCAAAGCTATCTATTATCCCAACGGGACTATACTTTCTGCTGAGCTAGGAACAAAACCCTCGCAGGTGTGGCGCGCTATATTGGAGGGTAGAGATGTGCTCAACCATGGTCTTATAAGGAGGATAGGGAATGGAAATAGAACAGTCATATGGGAGCACAATTGGTTACCAAATGATGTGATGATGAGGCCGATTGCATGTCTAACTAATGACCCTCCAGTTTTGGTAAGTGAATTGATAGATCATACCAGCGCCGCTTGGAGAGACAACCTGTTACAACAAGATTTTTTGGTGCCGGATATTAACACAATTCGGAGCATCCCCCTGTGTACTGGGAATATGGAGGATACCTGGGCATGGAATTATGAGAAGCATGGTAGATTCACCATCAGGTCGGCTTATCGCATGTTGGCAGATACTAAGAGGAGGAGGGAGGACTGGCTAGAAAATAATTATCACGCCCAATATGCGACCCTATCCAAAAGGAACTCGAAGGTCCCACCAAGGATAGACCCGCATATTGGAACGCTTTTGCAAGGTGGATATCATTACATCAACATTACATAATAGATGGGGAATACATACATAAGGCATACAATGCCACATGAATACAACAATACAACATACAAGAACAACATCCGACTACGGATGAATCATAAACAGAAACTCAAACAATATCCACCCTGCTAGCCCAGGCTGCCGACCTGGAACCTATCCCCTGATCAAAGAAGCAGAAGAAGAAACTCAAGCAAGCAAGCATCGCTCTCGCGTCATGATCATCGCATAAACCTGTACCTGCAACTGTTGTTGTAGTAATCTGTGAGCCACGAGGACTCAGCAATCCCATTACCATGGGTATCAAGACTAGCAAAGCTTAATGGGAAAGGAAGGGGTAAAGTGGTGAGGTTGCAGCAGCGGCTAAGCAAGTATGGTGGCTAACATGCGCAAATAAGAGCGAGAAGAGAAGCAAGCGGAACGGTCGTGAATCTAGCAATGATCAAGAGGTGATCCTGAACACCTACTTGCGTCAAACATAACCCAAAAACCGTGTTCACTTCCCGGACTCCGCCGAGAAGAGACCATCACGGCTACACACGCGGCTGATGCGTTTTAATTCGGATCTGGTGTCAAGTTATCTACAACCGGACATTAACAAATTCCCATCTGCCACATAACCGCGGGCACGGCTCTCGAAAGTTTATACCCTGCAGGGGTGTCCCAACTTAGCCCATGACAAGCTCTCGCGATCAACGAAGGAATAGACCTTCTCCCAGGAAGACCCGATCAGTCTCGGAATCCCGGTTTACAAGACATTTCGACAATGGTAAAACAAGACCAGCAAAGCCGCCCGATGCGCCGACAATCCCGATAGGAGCTGCACATATCTCGTTCTCAGGGCAACACCGGATAAGTCAAGCTACGAGTAAAACCAGACTTCGAGTTTCCCCGAGGTGGCCCCGCAGGCTGCTCAGTTCGGACCAACACTTAGACAAGCACTGGCCCGGGGGGGCTATAATAAAGATGACCCTTGGGTTAATTACTCCCAAGGGAAAGGTAGGTGGTGGTGAGGCAAATGGTAAAACCAAGGTTGGGCCTTGCTGGACAAGTTTTATTCAAAGCGAACTGTCAGGGGGGTCCCATAAATCACCCGACCGCGTTAGGAACGCAAAATCCGGGAACATAACACCGGTATGACGGAAACTAGGGCGGCAAGAGTGGAACAAAACACCAGGCATAAGGCCGAGCCTTCCACCCTTTACCAAGTATATAGATGCATTAATAAAATAAGAGATATTGTGATATCCCAACATAAACCCTGTCCACCATGGAGAAATCTTCAACTTCACCTGCAACTAACAACGCTATAAGAGGGGCTGAGCAAAGCGGTAACATAGCCAAACAACGGTTTGCTAGGAATGGTGTCAAAGGTTAGAGGTTCATGGCAATTTGGGAGGCTTGAAGAGCAAATGATAGGTAACACAGCATAGCGATAGAACGAAACAACTAGCATAGCAATGATAGTAGTGAGATCCAGGGTAGCGGTCATCTTGCCTGAAATCTCGCAAGGAAGAAGAACGAGTCCATGAAGAAGATGAAGCCACGAAGACGAACCAAGCGTAGACGAACGCATCCTCACGATCGCAACGAAACGGGAACTATCGTGAAGAAGCACACAACATGGTAAACACACCACACATGAACAAGGCATGATGCACAACAAGCATGATGCATGACCAAGCTACATGAATCTACTCATGGCAAGAGATGATGCAAACAAGAACAACACATCAAGGCAAGTTTAAATGAGGCCGGAAACAACATATAACAATTCCGGTAAGTCCTCATATGCAAATTTCGAAATTAGTCCAGATCTGAATAAACCTTATGTTCAAGTTGTCAAACAGCAAGTTAAGATGCACCAAGACGATCTACACGAAATTCTAGTCAAGTTACATATAAAGTTCATTTAATTCGGAGCTACGGCCTAGAAGATATGAGCAAAACAAGTTAAACATGGCATTGATGAAAAATGCAAACAAACATCAAGCAAACACCTCAAAACAAGGATGCAACATGATAATATGAAACTACATGCAAAATCAAGCAAGTTTCATATAGAGCACACTCAAAACGGAGCAACGGTGCAACACATACACTCCATACAAGTCATAGCAACAATCTGTCCAAAACAGCAACTAGGCATCTTACAAGCATCAAAACAATAAGATACAGCACCCCAACATAATAACAAAAGGCATGGGCATGAAGTACAGGTAAAGCATAACAAAACATGAACACTGAGATATCTCCAGAAACATCTAGAACATGCTCAAAAACACATGGGAAGATTGCAAATAATAACAGTTTCAGACTTGGCAGAAATAACATCAGGTTGCAATGTTTAGAGCTATCAAACAACATGTTACAGGAACTTAACATGGAAAACAAAGGCATGGCACGAATCTACTAATTGCATAGATCAAAAGTCTCTTACTGACCATGAGTCAAAAAGGCGTAGAAAATATGATGGCACCCATGTAAACATGGCAAGTTATATTACAGATTCAAACATGGCAGGAACAACAATAAGTAGGCATGTTGGTGAGCTTGAACCACTCACTACAGAGCAATACATGGCATGGCAAGGCAACCAACAGTAAGAAGACATGTTTGTGAAGCTAAGCATGGCAAGAGCAAGGTCATAGGGTGCATAGAACACTAGCAAAACACATCGGAACAAGTGAACTTAATGTTAACAGGCTGACAGCAACATTTTCAAGCAACTTTAGAGCAAGATAACAACATGTTCCAGCAGGCTATAATTGCAACCAAGGGCATGAATGGATATAGCAAGACATGTAGATCAAAACATATTTATAGAACATCTCCAGATTATGCATAGAATGATTAGTAGAAGCATGTTTACATAGCAACAAAATATAACAGAATCTGTCAGGAAAACAACAACAGCAACTACCCTACTTAACAAGCTTGATGCACTCAGCACACAACTCACAAAAATACATGGTTAACACCCCTGGAAAGATGGCATGGCATAGATCAACATACATATAGACATCAACCTCATAGGATACACACGTCAATCATGGAAAAAATGATAAATGAGCAAGTTATAACAGTTTCAGCAGATTAACATCAACATGCACTCTTCCAACAGCATTTCGGGCATCAAGATAAACTCAAATGAAAATGATGCAATGTAATGAAATGAAGTACTCGTTGAGACGAACAATTTGACATATTACACGCACGAAACGGAGCTACGGATGCAGAGATACAATGCGATGAACATGGCATGATAATAACTGCAGATCAGGGACTTAGTGAAAATTGGACCTCGGGGAAGTCAACGCGGGCAGTGGATCGGGTCGCGGAGGTGGAGCGGGTCGGGCCGGGTCGAGGCAGAGGCGGACCCGGGCGGTGAGGCGGAGGCGCGGCGGCGGTCGCCGGCGAAGCGGCAGGCGCCGGCGCGGGGCGAGCTCCGGCGAGCTCGCCGGCCGGAGGAGCTCGCGACCGAAGGAAGGGCGCGGGGGCGCGGACGCGGCGGGGCGGAGCGCCGCGGCGGCGGGCGCGGCGTGGAGGCGCCGGACGA